>NW_006408576.1:8806091-8809807 GCF_000296735.1 Chrysochloris asiatica
ATATATATGAAGAAATATTCACAATCATGAGCCATTAGAGAGATGCAAATCAAAACAACTATGTGATATCATCTCACACCAACAACAATGTTGTTGTTGTTGTTGTTTAGTGCCATCGAGTTGATTCCGACCCATAGCGACCCTGTACCAGGTTTCCAAGGCTGTAAATCTTGATGAGAGTAGAAAGCCTCATCTTTCACCACCAACAATAGCAAAGATCAAAAAAGGTGAGGACAATAAATGTTGGCGGGGATGTGGAGAGATTGGGACACTCCTGCATTGCTGATGAGACTGCAAAATGGTCCAATCTGATTCATAACCACTATGCTACTAGAGTTCCTTACTTATGGATGTAGTAGCTCAAAAAAGGGAACAAATCTTTACAGCGAGGATCACTCTCACCCCCTCTGTACACAGGGTTGACAGGGATGGGCAACATTGACGTTGGCTACCCAAAATTGGGGGGGTCTACAAAGGCAAGAAGTAACTGGCTTACAAGATTTCCAGAGGGAGCCTAGTTCCAGATGGGGCAGGGGTAGGTAGAACCTCCACTGAATGATTTCTAATTTGTTGGGACCAGGCTGGCTAAATAGGGATAAGACTCATATAGTACAATAGTGAAACCGTCAGTACTGACTGTGAGGCTAGGAAATACAGAGGTAGATGTTTTTTGACAAAAGGAGGGGAGTGATTGATTTTGCAGTCCAAGAGCGGAGGTCCCTGGGACCATCAAGTGCGAAGAGCGAAGAGGGGGACCCTACCCAGAGCGGCAATGATGCCAGGGATGGAGACAGAGACGGTGACATGGATAGATGGAGGGGACAGGGACACTGGACTCAGGGAGGGAGAGGGGCTGTGTGCTGATGGCCCAGGGTGGGGGGTGGGCCTGTAGGGGGTACCCTTTAGTTATTTGATGATGCATGGTGGGGATTTAATCATTGCAGTGAAACGAAATACCATAGGATGAATGTAAAACTGATGTTCTCCCATGTAAACCCACATAATTCACAATAAAAAAAATTAAAAGGAATATATATATGTATAAGGAGCTCTGGTAGCGTAGTGGTTATGAATCAGGCTGCAAGCCGCAAGGTCAGCAGTTCGAAACTACCAGGTGTTCCGTAGGAGAAAGATGAGGCATTCTGCATCCGTAAAGATTTATAGCCTCGGAAACCCTGTACAGGGTCACTATGAGTTAGAGCCGACTCCACGGCACACAACAACAATATATATAGTATAGGATATTTTTGGAAAAATAGAAAGTCTAAATAATCACACCTTATTAAATTTGGGTTTTGTTACACATTAGGGATGTTTGAAAACTTATCTGTTTCAACAATGTGTTTTTAAAAGAAAAATCAATATGAATGAATGTGTGATCTTTGCATTGCCAAAATCCTGAAATGTTGTTGCTAAGTGTTGTCGAATCTATTCTGACCCATAGTGACCCTGTAGAGGGTTTCCGAGAAGCAGCTGGTGAGCTTGAACCACCAACCTTGCAGTTCAATTTGACAGTCTAGCGCATTAACTCACAATGCCACATCAGGACTCCAAATTTTGCAATAGTTTAGTATAATATTCTATAAAAGAGTTTTACATTGTTGGGCAAAAGTAAAACACTATAGTTCAAATTCACTGCCTTCAAAATCAATATTATGAAACATGTTGCAGATGGATATATGCACAACTTTTCACTTTTAGAAAGCATTTGCCATTGAGTTGTTTCTGACTCATGACAACCAGTTTACGGTGTCAGAGAAGCAGCTAGTGAGTTTGAATCGCCAACCTTGTGGTTCAAACCAACCTTCTGGTCCAGTGCTTATTCTAAAGCATCACTCCAGGTCGTTGCATGAGACTCACTGATGATCAAGGAGCTTCCTTCCTCTCTTCTCACAAATAGTATTTATATGGAGAAAGCACAGCTATATTTAGGCATTGTTTTCTGAACTAATGTTTTTTCCATGGATAACAAAACCTTTTAGAAATTGGAAGCATGATCTTTTAGTTCCAGACATGAGTGTTAATAATTTTAGATTGATTCTTTTCTATTAAAAGGTCATACATTTAATTTGTTGTTGTTGTTTTTGAGTAGTGCCATCGAAGCGATACTGCCTTATAGTGACTTTAGGCACAGCAGAATGAAACACTGTCTGGTTCTGCACCAACCTCACAATCATTGCTACATTTAAGCCCATTGTTGTTGCCACTGTGCTAATCGATCTTATTGGGGGTTTTCCTCTTTTTCTCAGACTCTCCACTTTGCCAAATATAATAATCTTCTCCAGGGACTGTTTCCTCCTGATAATATGTCTGAAGTAAGAGCGATGGAGTCTGATAATCCTACTTTCCAAGAAGCATTCTGGCTGTGGTTCTTCCAAAATAGATTGGTTTGTATTCCCTCGATGCCTGGTGCCTTGTTCTTTGCCAATGCCTTCATGCATATTGGACTTCTTCCATCAGTATCATTGGCTATTGATCATATGCTACCTCTTGAAGTGGTTGAATAACGACCATTTCTTTTTGGTACAATGACTGTGCATTCCTTTCATCTTATTTTGATGCTTTCTGTATCATTAAATATTTTGCCCATAAAATCCTTCAATATTGCAAGTTGAGAATTGATTTTTTTCTTTACTTCTCTCTGTTTGAGAAATGTTGAGCATATTTTTCCCTTTTTGCTTTCTAACTCTCCAGGTCTTTTCACATTTATTTATATTATTTGACTTTGTCTTCTCAAGCTGAATTTTGAAATTTTCTATTCAGCTTTTTTACCTACTAATTTCTTCCATTTTCTTTAGCATCTCTACACTGGAGAGCAAGTTTCAGAGTGTCTTCTGACATCCATTTTGATATTTTCCTTCTTTCTTGTCTTTTTAATGACCTTCCTGTATGATTTTCTTGATATCATATCACAACTCTTCTGGTCTTTGATCTTTAGTGTTTAATGCATCAAATCTGTTCTTCACATCATCTCTAAATTCAGGTAGGATATGTTCAAAGCCATATTGTAGCTCTTGTTGATTTGTTTTAATTTTCTTAAGCTTCAGCCTGAACTTGCATACAAGCAATTGATACTCTATTCCACAGTCTGACCGTGGCCGTGTTTTACCTGATAACAGAACTTTTCCACTGTCTCATTCCACAGATGTAGTGAATTTGATTTCTGTGTATGCCATCTGGTGCGGCCATGGAGCATAGTCATCTTTTATGTTGTTTTAAAAAGTATTTGCAATGAAGAAATCATTGGTCTACCTATATTCTATCATGTGATCTCCAGCATCATTTATATCACCAAGGTCATAGTTTCCACCTACATTTAAATTCCAATTGCCAGTAAGTATCAATACATCTTGATTGTATGCTTGGTTAATTTCAATTTCAGACTGAAGAAGTTGGTGGAATTATTCTATTTTATCTTCACTGGCTTTAGTGGTTGTGTGTAAATTTGAATGATAGTGGTATTAACTGGTCTTCTTTATAGGCATGTGGATATTATCCTATCACAGACAGCATTGTATTTCAAGACAGCTGTTGATATGTTCTTTTAGATGAAGAATGTGATACCATACTTCTTCAATTTGTCATTCCCAGCATTGTAAGCCATGTGATTGCCAGATTCATAATGGTCTATACGCAGGCCATTTTAGCTCACTAATGCATTCAATATTGATGTTTAAACATTCCATTTCAATTTTCCTAGATTTATATTTTATATA
>NW_006408576.1:8810923-8812613 GCF_000296735.1 Chrysochloris asiatica
AGTGGCCTCATTTGTTACACTCGGCCCTAGAGGGCCTCGAACCTCTGACTAGTCTTACACGGTC
The DNA here is from genome assembly GCF_000296735.1 of Chrysochloris asiatica. NCBI lineage: Eukaryota > Metazoa > Chordata > Mammalia > Afrosoricida > Chrysochloridae > Chrysochloris > Chrysochloris asiatica. Next base: position 8,810,988 of record NW_006408576.1, read on the forward strand.
TGCAACATGACTGTGATGAATTAAATGGAGTAAAGTTCTCAGGACTTCATTTACTGATGCGATACAACTCAAAATGAGGAGAAATTGCAAACATACATTAATAATTGGAACATGGAATGCGTGAAATATGAATCTAGGAAAATTGGAATTTGTCAAAAATGAAATGGAATATATAAACATTGATATCCTAGGCATTTGTGAGCTGAAATGGACTGGTATTGGCCAGTTTGAATCTGAGAAACACATGGTTTACTATGATGAGAGTGACAAATTTAAGAGGAATGGCATTGCATTCATCAATAAAATGAATATTTCAAGATCTATCTTGAAGTATACTGTTGTCTGTGATGGAAAAAAATCCATATACCTACAGGGAAAACCAGTTAATGCCACTATTATTCAAATTATTACGACAAACACTAAACCAGTGGTGATGAAATTGAAGAAATCACCCAACTACTTCACTTTAATGATCAAAATCCAGAAGAGCTGTTTTGTGACATCAAGAACATCATGGGGGTAGAAAGCAAAACATCATTAAGAAGAGAGGAAGAAAGAAAAGACCAAAACTGATGTTAGAAGTGACTTTGAAATGTTCTCTCCAGTATAGTGATGCTAAAGCAAATGGAAGAAAAGAGGAGGAAAAGAGCTGAACAGAAAATTTCAAAGGGCAGGTCAAGAATACAAAGTCAAAAATTATAATAATGATATGTGCAAAGATCTGGAATTATGAATCTGAAAGGGAAGAACGCTCATCATTTCTCAAGTAGAGAGAACTGAGGAAAAAATTCAAGACTCGACTTGAAATTCTAAAGGATTCTTTGGATAGAATATTGAATGATGCAAAAATTATCAAAAGAAGATGGAAGGAATACACAGAGTCTTTGTACCAAAAAGAAATCATTGATTTTCAATCATTTAAAGAGACACTGAAGGAAGAACTCCAATGTGCACTGAAGGCATTGGCAAAGAAAAAGTCTACTATAATTGATGGAATACAAATTGAAATCTTTAAGCAAACTGATGCAGCACTGGAGGTGCTTACTCATCTATGCTAAGAAATTTGGAAGACAGCTACCTGGCCAACTGATTGGAAGAGATTCATATCTGTGTCCATTCCAAAGAGAGGTACCCCCAATAGAATGCAGAAATCATAGAACAATATGATTAATGTCACATTCAAGTAAAATTTAGCTAAAGACAATTAAAAAACTGGCTGCAACATTGCAGGGAACTGCCAGATGTTCAAACTGGATTCAGATAAGGATATGAAATAAAGGATATCATTGGTGATGTCAGATGAACCTTAGCTGAAAGAAGAGAACACCAGAAAGATGCTTACCTGTGTTTTATTGACTATGCAAAGACTGTAAACTATGTTGATCATGACAAGATATGGACAACACTGAGGAAAATGAGTACTCCAGAACTCTTAATCATGCTTGTGACAAATTGTACATAGACCAACAGACCATTGTTTGAATAGAACAAGGGATTACTAGATGGTTTAGAATCAGTGTGTGCCAGGGTTGTATTATTTCACAATACTTATTCTATCTGTATGCTGAACAAATAATCCAAGAAGCTGCTTTATATGAAGAAGAACATGGCATCAGGATTGGAAGA
>NW_006408576.1:8814287-8815571 GCF_000296735.1 Chrysochloris asiatica
GTGTGGGGAAGGTAGAATCTCCACTGAGTGGTTTCCAACCTGTCTAAACAGGACTGGTGAAAGCAGATGGGATAAGACTCTTGTGGTTCAATAGTGAATAATTGTTATCAGGACTAATTGTGATTGTTGCAAATATAAAGGTAGTTTTATAACAAAAGGAGGGGAGTGGTTGATCTTGCAGTCCAGGAGCAGAGGACCCTGGAACCATCAAGGGAGAAGAGTGGAGTACAGGACCATCCAGAGAAGCAGTGGGACCAGAGATGGAGGCAGAGATGATGATGTGGAGAGATGGAGTGGCTGGGGACTCTAGACTCAAGGAGGTAGAGGGGCAGTGTACTGGCAGCTGGGGGGCAGGCTTGCAGGGTATGCTCTTTGGATGTTTGAATGGTTATATATTCCTGAGTGCTTCAGTGTACATCCAAAAAGAAAATCAAAACAAAAACCAGAAGGAATGGAAGTAAATGTTGTTGAATGATGATGCAGAGAGGAGATTATAATCATTGTAATGAAATGAAATATGATAGGATGAATGTACATCTGATGTTCTTCCATGTAAACTATCACTCAATTCACACAAAAAAACTTTAAAAAATAAAATAAAATAACAATGTTGCATATAACACCATAGAATACATGGAACACTTTAGACAGTAACAGAAAAGGATCTATGAACCACAAATAAGAGGATAAAATCAGTAGTCTAATAGAGATTGCAAACCATGTATCCCAAATGAATTTTATATTAAATCTGATTGCCATAAATATTTATTTCTAGAAGTTCTTTATACATTTTGGAAAAATAAGAAACCATTTCTACAGTTTAATAAATCATCTGACTAAATTCTAAATGGAATATATTATTCCTTCTCAATTTTCTTTGATTCTTTCTGAGTCTATCTGATGCTGTTATCCAAAGATGGACAAAGCTGTTTTACACAGATGATTTCACTTGTGAATCTGAAACCCTTCCGTCTCCCTCTAAGCCTTAGTATTATTTTACTCAAGTATCCTAAAGTACTTGTTCATTTTCATGAACACTAAATCTGTATCTAAGTGAGTAGCGGGACCATTTTCAAACAACTATAAATGGAGGTATGGATTTCAATGATCCAAGAAGAAATAGATAATAAAGATTCAGAATGTTCTGTTTCTTAGGTTGTTATACTAAGTACTTCAGTGCTTCTCAATATTTATGATAAGAATCACCTAAGAGTTTGCAGGATCATAGGCCCAATTCTAAACTTTCTAAATCAGAGTCCCTTAAGTTTATCTCAGGAAATTATA
>NW_006408576.1:8816413-8816938 GCF_000296735.1 Chrysochloris asiatica
ATATATGCACACCAATGTTTATAGCAGCTCTATTTACAATAGCAAAAAGATGGAGACAGCCAAAGTGCCCATCAACTGAAGACTGGATAAACAAACTTTGGTACATACACAGAATGGAATATTATGCTACCTTGAAGAACAACAAGGAAGTTGTAAGCTACCACATAACATGGATGAACCTTGTGGACATTATGTTGAGTGAAATTAGTCTGTCACAAAAGGAGAAATACTGCATAGGACCACTATTGTAAACAACTAAGAAAAAAGAATCCATACTAAAGTTGGGGAGGGATTCTTTACAGCTTACCAGGATGTGGAGGGGTGGAGTGAGGGGAGAGATGGGAAGGTGGAGCACAGGGTAGGGAATAGACAAAGGAAAGTTTGGGTGCTGGGGAGGAGGGCAATACACAAAAATGGGGAGGGTAATGGAAGAACAAGAAGGATGGGAGAATAGTTAGGCAGATTTGCATGGGCTAAGTGGGACAGAGGTAAAGAATGATATGTGCACAACCTTGGAACAACAGG
>NW_006408576.1:8817038-8819084 GCF_000296735.1 Chrysochloris asiatica
CTTTTGGAAGATCATTTTGTTTGTTTTTCAGCTATAGTGATCGATGACTTGAGAGTAACAACGTTATTTTCACTTTCTTCAGTTACAACATATTTTGTGATATTAAGAGATTTTTAAAAGTCATAACTCATTCAAAGAAGAGTAAAGATAATCAAAGATACATGGAAACAACTAGTTCAAAGAACAGCCTCCATGACCCTGAGACTGAAAAAGCTAGATGGTGACTACTAATTTCTCTGAAAGGAATAGCACTAGAAAATCCTAGATAAAGTGGGAGAACAATGTGGAATAAAATTCAAATTTTTCAAAAGCAGACTTATTGATAAAATAGAGACTTTTGTAACCCCTGAGATTATGGCTCACACTTCATCAGATCTGGAACTGAATTTACCCTTGTTACTCAAATTTTAGTTAAACAATAGACAGTTCTATTGTTGTTGTTGTTGCTATGTGCCGTGGAGTCGGTTCTGACTCATAGCGACCCTGCACAGGGTTTCCGAGGCTGTTAATCTTTACGGGAGCAGAACGCCTCATCTTTCATCTTTCATCTTTCTCCCGCGGAGCAGCTGGTAGTTTCGAACTGCTGACCTTGCGGTTCGCAGCCTGATTCGTAACCAGTACGCTACCAGAGCTCCAGTTCTATAAGTAAGGTGAATAACACTATGGAGGTACACATTCCATAGAACAATGAATTATTCAAGATCAAAAGCACAGCATTTTCTCAAGGACAAAGTTCAGAATGCAGGATAGGAGATAAGGAAGAATGGAAAAGGGTAACACTGGGAGGAAGTGGGTGAGTGATCTTACAGTGTGGGGATTGCAAACAATGATGTGAAATCAAATGTGTATAAATTGTTGAATGGAAAACTGATTTCAACCTTCGCCCAATTCACAGTGAAAAGTTTTTTTGTTTTTTAAATTTTAGATAAAAATCATACTTCATTAACTCAGACTGTCAGTTGTTAAAATGATGGACATAACTTCAATGATAATTATCCATTAAGAACTGAGATTGAAGTGCTAATACATTTACTGCTTTGCTGAAATTCAGGTGACTCAACAAATATACCCAGAAATAAAAGTTATGAGTATTTTGAGTTATTTTTAAAGAAAACTATTTAAGTCCTTGAGAATTTTTGATAATGTGTCCAAATTTTCTTCCTTTGAAAGGAACTATTTAGGATGAGAGATTCATGACAAACATGGCATGTCAGGAAGGAAAAGCAAATTAAAAAATCCAACCCTATCTAAAGGACAGAAACAAGTAATTGTGAACTTACACATGACTCAAACTCATTTTTTTAAAAAATAGCAGTAATGATTTAGTCATAAAGAGAATAATTTTTAGCAGGTATTTTGACAGATAAAAAAAATGGGCAATTTTTCACTTGAGTTAAAAGAACAGTTAAAGTTTTCATGGATAATTGTGAAAATAGAATTCCTTTCACAATCGCATTAGAAAAGACATTGAAACGATAAGACATTGTATTGATTATATTGAATCAAGTGAAAAGAGGAATTGAAAACAGTTTTCATTATAATCAATATTATGAATATTTCTATGATGAAATACACATTGAAGTTTGTTGAACCCATAAATGCAGTGCCTTTGCTTTCATCTCTTTAGTTTTGGAACCTTAACAACTTTTGTAAAAATCAGAAATGATTTAGGTTTCCTGATACAGTGAAATGAGCAGGGGCTTTGGTAGTAAACAGGTGAGGATTTGATCCCCAAACCATGATTTTTCAGCTAAGTGATTTCACTAGTAATTTTATCTCTAACCGGAAATGGAGTCCTTGTGTGGTGCTGGAGGATAATATGATGGACTGCATGCAAGGTTAGTTTAAGCTGCAAAGTAGGTTGTTCAAAACCACCAGTCGCTCCTCGAAAACCCTATTCAGGGTCACTATAGTCAGAACTGACTCTGAACGACCCTGTACAGGGTTTCCGAAGTTGTAAATCTTTAAGGGAGCAGAAAGCCTCATCTTTCTCCAGCGGAACAGCTGGTAGTTTCGAACTGCTGACCTGGAGGCTCGCAGCCCAAT
>NW_006408576.1:8819184-8820015 GCF_000296735.1 Chrysochloris asiatica
GGGAGAGAAAGGAATAGACAAAAACATCACCATAGAAAGCTTGTAAGTCCGTTTTCTACCTATAACAGATTGGAATACCTAAAATGGGACTACAACGTGCCGAGTAAATGAGTCTTCCTGTGGAGCCTCTGCATTACACAAGACCATAGGTGCAATCCTGAACCGCATCCAGAATCTTCTGAGGTGGGAAATTTCCATTTGAAAGGACAAGCAGACCAGTCTAGAGCATCTAGAAGAGCAGAAGATACTTCTTGAAAGAAAGACTGAAGGAAAAATACAAAACAATAATGGCAGTCCGACTGACTACTACAAGAACAAGCAAGTTGCTCACCCAGAAGACATCAAGCCAAGTTGTTGGGTCTCCTCAAGGCAAACCCCCTTCCAAGACTACGTCTCAATGGGAATACACGAGTAAACATGTAGTCTTGCCGGTGACTGCATTGGCCACCGATAAGGGGAAGCGGGGGAATAACAGCAATGTAGCAGCAAGCTAAATCCTACCATTTTCAATAGACTCCAATGAACCCGGGTAGAGACCTGGTTGGCCAGCAGTGTGGCAAAACCTGTGGACTCCTGGGCCCAGAGTCAGTGATATAGCCACAGAGAACTGGAGCTGAGAGTAAAGCATCCAGCTGATAAAAAGTGAGGCATATTCACAAAAACACCCATACTTGCAGATAATACCCACTTGACCTAGCTTCAATGGCCGGATGATCAGAACTCAACTAGAAGAATAAAGAAGAGGAAAAAAAGAGTAATCTGATACAATTTGATGAACCTAGACCTATGGGTGCAGTGACTCAAAGAGGGAACCATTCTTTAAAGCAAGGA
>NW_006408576.1:8820273-8822334 GCF_000296735.1 Chrysochloris asiatica
CAACTCCACACACTTAATAATAACAACAAAGCATCCCAGATATGTGATGACTGTAAAACATTTGGTATATGTTAATTCTTTGTTTACATCACTGCCTGAGTTGTAGTTCTGTCGTTAATTTCTATCAAGTTGTTTTCGACTCATAGTGAACCTGTGTAGGGTTTCTGAGGTTTCAAAATCTTTGCTGAAGCAGAAAGCCTTAATAATACCTTGGGAAACCTAAGTAATGCCTCAGAATTCATGTTCTTTCTCTATACTACCATATCATTTGTTATTCTTAATTGCCATCCATTTGGTTCTGATTCATAGAAGCCTGGTATAGGGTTTCTGAAGAGCAACTGGTGAGTTTGAACAGCTGACCTTGAGATTCAAATGACTTTGTGGTCCAGTGCTTATTCTACAGCACCACCAGAACCCCACACTACTATACATAAAATTATTCAATTGTTTCCATTTTTTAAAGAACAAAATTCAAATAACTTCATACATCATAGAAGACCTTCCTCAGGTAGCCCCTACTTCTGTCTCAGTTCTCAATTAAAACTGCCTAAAAACTCAGTGAGGTTAGTGTTAATAACTCTGGAATCATGTGAATTTGGTTTAAATTGAAACTTTATAATTTACTAGATTTCTGCTTTGACATGTCTTATTTACCTAGTGCTGCTATAACACAAATCCCATAATTGAGTCAATTTGATAAAAGTCTCGGTTGTTGTGAATTTCTTTGTTGTATTTAGTTCTGGGGAGTCTTTGGTTCTTTGGACAGACTCACATGGCATCAGTATTCTCTTGTGTGTTCTAGCTTGTATGTCTTATTTCTTATTTTTATAACTCAGACGTAATTAGGTATAGGACACACCCTACTACTGATATGGACTCATTACCATACAAAACATCCTGTTTCTATACAGCATTAAATCCACAAGTATATGGGTTAGGAATTCAACAGTTTGGGAAGTACATAATTCCATTTATAGCATCAGAGAAAACACTATCTCTTTTCAGCCAAAGTTTCCCCTTTTAAAAATAGGAATATAGATAAGTGTGTCTACTTCTTTGAAGTGTGATGAAAAGGGTCATTTTTGGATTGTGATGAAGAGTCAGCTATAATTTAAATTATGTAAATCATTAGCTTTCATCACAACAATAAAAAAAAACTTCATATAGTCAGAGTCTATGTTTTTATACTAATGTCAATATGTATTTTTATTGTGTGGTTTTCTTTCTGTATTGTTTGTTGTTATTATTGTTGTTAGTGTCATTGAGTCGGTTCTGACTTATAGTGACCTTACATAGGTTTTCCAAGGAGCAGCTGGTGGGTTTGAACTGTCGAGTTTGTGGTTGGCAATCCAGTGCTTATCCTACATTGCCACACCAGGACAGTCCAAATCCCCTACCATTGCTAACAAAGGAAGTGTTATCTATTATTCACTATTACAACAAAGTCACTGCCATCTTCTATGCTACTGCATTCTTCCATTGAAATAGTTGTCCTTTTCTCGTTATTTATTCCCAGATATTTTAAATATTATTATTCAAGGGGAAAACATAATGAGAAAGGCAAATATAAATAAGAAAGTAGAATGCACTTTATGTAATAATGATGTTTATTCGCCTTAAATGGAGACACATCAATCAAGTTATGGATTCATATGAATGTATAACAAAAGAATATTTTAATTTTTCTAAAGGTGGAATAATAGAATTTTCTCTCTTTAAGGTTAAATGATTCTATTTACTTAAAATAACCAACTTTGTTAATAGTAACATTTTTCAATTTTCTCTTGACTCTAGGGCAATGTCTTTCAAGTTTAATAGTGGTTAGTAAGAGGAAACTAGAAAACCTCAGTATTTTATTGTACTGGATCCATGATAGTATAATGGTTTATGCACTGAACTCTTAAGCCCTGGTTCAGTGGTTTCAATCCATCAGCTTCTCCATAGGAGAAAGGTGAGGGTTTCTGCTTCTGTAGAGATTTAGAGCCTTGGAAACCCTATATAGGGTTACCATGAGTCCCAATATACGGTTGCCACCACTCATCTGTAAGTTTGTATACTGTG
>NW_006408576.1:8831189-8836888 GCF_000296735.1 Chrysochloris asiatica
CACTCTAGACCCGGAGGAGAGGGGCTATGTGCTCACGATCACCGGGAAGTCTTGCAGGGAATACCCTGTGGTTGGTTGATGATGTATGGATGGGATTGTAACCATGGCAATGAAACAATAGGATGAATATAAAGCTAATGTTCTCCAATGTAAACTATCACATGATTTACAATAAAACATTAAAAAAAAAAAGACTTGCTCTCTAAGCAACTCTATGCTAGAGAGCAAGTTTCAGATTCTCTTTTGACAGCCATTTTGGTCTTTTCCTTCTTGTCTTCTTTTTTTTTTTTTTAAATGTTTTATTGTAAACATTAAATATGTTTTTAGCATAGAGTTGCTAAAGCACAATGAAGAAATTTTGGAGGTAAGAGAGATAAACAGAAAATTATGAAAGGCAAAGTCAAATATTATAATAAAACAGAAAACCAAATTAGAAGAACATGATTCTCATTCCTCAACCAGAGGGAACTGAATAAAAAATTCAAGACGACTTACAATATTGAGACATTCTATGGGCAAAATATTGAATAATGTAGAGACCATCAAAAGAAGATGGAAAGAATACACAGAGTCCCTGTACTAGGAAGAGTTGGTCAGTGTTTCACCATTTGAAGAGGTAGAATATGATCAAGAGTCAAAGACACTGAAAGACAAAATCCAGGGTGCATTGAAGTCATTGGCAAAGAACAAAGATCCTGGACTTCATGGCATACAGGTTGAAATCTCTTAACAAACTGATGCAATACTGGAGGCACTAATCTTTGCCAAGAAATTTGTAAGATGACGACCTGGCCAAATTACTGGAAGAGTTCCATATTTGTACCCATTCCAAATAGAGGTGACCCAGGAATATGGAAATGATCATTCAATATAATTCATTCCCATGCAAGCAAAATTTTGCTAAAGATAATTAAGTTATGGCTGCAACCATACATTAACAGAGAACTTCCAGAGATTTTATCCAGATTCAGAGGACATCAAGGTATGAGGGATATCATTGCTGATGTCAGATGGATCTTGGCTGAAAGCAGAGAATACCAGCAAAATGTTTACCTGTGCTTTATTGACTACATAAAGGCCTTTGATTGTGTGGATCATGACAAGTTATTAACAGCATTGCGGAGAATCAGTATTCTGGAACACTTGTGCACTGAAGAAGCTTTACTTAGACCAATAGGTAACTAGTTGAACAAAACAAGGGAATACTGAATGGTTTGAATTTAGGGAAGATTTGTGCCAGGATTTTATTCTTTTACCACACTTATTAAATCTGTATATTGAGCACATAGTCCAAGAAGCTAGATTACATGAATAAAAACGTTGCATCAGGGTTGGAGGAAGACTCATTAACAAGCTACGATATGTAGATAATACAACCTTGCTTGCTGAAAGTGAAGAGGACTTAAAATACTTACTGATGAAAATCAAAGACCACACCCTTTGTTATGGATTGCACCTCAATGTAAAGAAAACAAAAGTTCTTACCAATGGACCAATAAATAACATCCATATAAATGATGAAAAGATTGAAGTTTTCAAAGACTTCATTTTGCTTGGATCAATCAACACATGGAAGCCATAGTTGAGAAATCAAACAACATATTTCATTAGGCAAATCTGCTGTCTAAGACCTCTTTAAATTGTTGAATAGCAAAAGTTGTCATTCTGAGGTCTAAGGAGTGCCTTACCCATGCCATGGTGTTTCCAATAACCCCATATGCATGTGAACAGTGAATAAGGACAACAGTAGAAGAATTGATACATTTGAGGTATGGTGTTAGAGGAGATTATTAAAAGTATCATAGACTGACAAAAGAAAAAAAACACAAAAAACTTTGTTGGAAGAAGTACAGTCAGAATGTTTCCTGGCAGCCAGGATGGCCAGATTTTGTTTCTCACACTTAAAACATACTGTCAGAAGGGACCAGTCCCTGGAGTGTGATATCATGTTTGGTAATATGGAGGACTAGAGAAAACGAGAAAGGGCCACAACGAGATGGATTGGTACAGTGGCAGTAATGATGGGCTCAAATGTAGCAATGATTGTGAGATGGATGCAGTATTGGCAATGTTTCATTCTTTTGTGCATAGGGTCTCTATAAGTCAGTACCGATGCTATAGCACCTAACAATAATAATAACATGAGTCTGATCTGACCAGATGGCATACACCAACCATTATGCCTATATAGACATTTTGTTGTTAAGTATTGTAGAGTTGTTTTCTGACTTGTAGCAACCCTGTATAGGGCTGAACCACTAAACCTGTGGTTCAAACCAACCTTGTGGTCCAGTGCTTTATCTCACAGCACCACATCAGAATTCCATGTAGACATTAAAGCAATACAATATTTAGCTTTAGGCAAAAATTTTATATGAATTTAAGAATCCAATCCCTTAAATTCTGTCTTGTAGAGATAGAAATAAAATAAACTAACCAAAGTTCTTGCAAGTGTCATCAATTTTCATTTAATTATACTGATTCTGATGATGTAACCAGAAGGTCAGCTATTAAGGCAAATACAAAAGTTTTAAGATATTCCAAATAACCAGACATACATACTTACTTTCTGTTTCCTTAAAGGTTTTTGATATATAAGAGAAATAAAAATATATAATAATCATTTTTTCAATATAACTTTGTATTTATGGAGAGTTTAGAGAGTTGTTAGATATGATATGTAACATCAATGTTTCAATTTTTTCTCAATGTTTATGGATGTTACTTATTAGTTTAGTGGTGAGGATTTTTGTTTTTCTTTACATTGTGGTGCAACCCATACCGAAGGCTGTGGTCTATGATTTTCATCAGCAAGTATTTTAAGTTCTTAACTTTCAGTAAACAAGGTTGTATCATCGCATATCACAGGTTGTTAATGAGTCTTCCTCCAACCCTCATGCCACCTTTGTCTTTATAGAATCCAGCTTCTCAAATTATATGCTCAGCATATGGATTAAATAAGTATGATGAAAGAATAAAATCCTGGTGAATACCTTTCTTAATTTTAAACCTTTCAGTTTACCCTTAGTCTGTTCAAACAACAGATTCTTGGTCTATGTAAAAGTTCTTCATGAACTCAAAGTATTCTGGAATACTCATTCTCCACAATGTAGTTCAGAGCTTGTCATGATCCATACAATTGAAAGCCTTTGTGTAGTCAATAAAGCACAGGCAAACATCTTTCTGGTATTCTCTACTTTCAACCAAGATCCATCTGACTGACATCAGCAATTGTATCCCTCATTCTTCATCTTAGTCTGAATCTGGTTTAACTATCTGGCAGATCCCTGCCAATGTACTATTACAGTCATTTTCAAATGATCTTTAACAACATTTTACTTGCATGTGATATTAATTATATTGTCTGATGGTTTCTGCATACTATAGGGTCACTTTTCTTTAGAATGGGCACAAATATGGATCACTTCCCATCAATTGACCAAATAGCTGCTTTTCAAATTTCATGGTATAAATAAGTAATTTTTCCTCCTGCCTCATTGGTTTGTTGAAAATTTTCAATCTAAATTTCATCAATTTCCAAAGCCTTGTACTTTGTTAAGGTTTTCAGTGCACCTTGAACTTCCTCCTTTAGTATTAGTCATAAATATAGATAGTATTTTATTTATGAAAAGTCCTGATAGATAACATGTGTTTATTTTACTTCTATTTTTTAGCATTGTATATCATACATTTTCTTTTATGTTTGTATATGTCAATCATTTTTAAACTACAAGTGCTAGCGATTCTGGATTATAGGATGTTGAAGTCCTGGTGTGGGTTATAGGATAAGAACTTGGCTGCTAAATACAAGGTCAACAGTTCAAACCCACCAGCTGCTCTTCAGAAATATCTATAAATCCAGATAACTTTGAATTACAAGATAAATCACATCCAATGTTTTCTGGATAAGATTCTTTATGCACTGCAGAAAAGGATCCTGCCCTTCAGCTGTGGAATCAATTTCAATTTTTAGCTACCCTGTAATACGTAATAAAACAGGTTTCCTATCTTGTAAACCTTTATGGAAGCAGATGTCACATTTTTCTTTAAATGATTATTTGTTGGGTTCAAATTGTCCAACTTTTGGTTAGTAGGTGAGCAACTTTGCTACAGTACCACCTGATTCAGAGTAATATTTTAACTCATCCCCCACTTTGTTTATAATGAGTGCTTTTTTCTTTTGTGCTTGCATTTTAAAGGCATGACACCAAGTATTTCTAATTATTTTTTAGTGGTTTCTAACATCATTCTACCATCTTCCAAATCTTTATCTGGATACAATTTCTTTGGATGAGAGGAGGTGACTGATACATTACATAATAATTTCTAATATATCTAATTTTGGAATTTGTTCAAATTTATAAGATTATTTTCTCAAATAAATTTTCTGAGAGACTGTCCTTTAAAGCAATACTTGAAATTAAGAATCTGAACTCTCTTTATTACTCTATTCTTATTAGGACAATAAGGAGTTTTAAGTAAAACAACAAAAAAAAGATAAATGATTAAAAATGAATTTTTCCTTAGTGAAAAAGTTAGAGTGAATAGGATGTTCATTCTTGTTAATATGAATATATAAAAAATAAACATGACATTATATAGTGGTAGGCCTTGATGCCATTGTAAATACAGCTTTATTCAAGTCAAGTCTTCTGCTTTCTTCTTCCTCCTGAAATTAGCGTGACTTTAAAAATCTATGCAATTATATTTCAATTTTTTTACATGCTGTGTGGGAAGCGTTCTGCTACACCAAGTAAAATCCACTTGCATTTGTGGAAATATCTGAAACTGCAAGTTAAATATTTGTATACTTTTTAGACAAAAGTTACTTTGGCTTGTGAATTGAGGTGTTATTATAACAAATGGAGGTTTACAGAATAGAAAAATCAAATTAAATTTTAATTGCAGGTCTAGAATAGGAAAATAAAAGGAATAGAATGTTCACCAACTTTCAATGGCGCACATTCCGGGACAAGATATACAGATTGTGGTTGTGTAAACAGATTCAGCTGTGTAAAGAAAGTCAATGTACTACCAAGTTTTACCTATACTGTGTGATTTATAAACAAAGTTGTTGGCATGTAAATTATAACCTGTCCTGCAAATCTTTTTTTTTTTTTTTCTAATTAAAGCTTGCAGAAATCTGAGAAGGGCTTAATAATTAACACAATGCTGGCATTCTTCTTAGTTAAGCGAAATATTGCCAAATTAGATATTAAAATTAGAAAAAAAATACATTACTTATAAGCAAATACATTTTTTCTTAATAAAGTGGACTTTTTAACTGTTTTCTGAGGAAACTGACACAGTTATAACAGCACAGTCTTTTGTTGCAATGTCTGCTGGATGCCATAAAATATGCAAGCCATCCCTACCTCACTTTGTTCTGAGCTCTAGATGGGTCACATAAGCCCTTTTCATAGTTAAGCCAACCATGCATTGTTGTTGCTAAGTGATATTAAGTTGGTTCTGATTCACAGAAACCATGTAAAGGATCTCTGAGGAGCAACTGGTGCCTTAGCAGTACAGTGCTACTACTTTCCATTTGTTACATAATATCATTTATTGTATTTGTTTTTTTTTTTGTTGTTGTTAGGTGCGTATAGTGTATAATGAAGATAATGTAAGGTCTATAGTAAGAAGCACCAGGTTCAAATTCTAGCTTTGTTCCATTGGTATGATTATTTGTTTTCTATTAT
>NW_006408576.1:8836988-8839016 GCF_000296735.1 Chrysochloris asiatica
TTGGTGATCTGAAATGGACTGCACTAGTCATTTTGAATCTGACAAATGCATGGTTTGCTATACTGGGAATGACAAATTGAGGAGGAATAGTATTGAATTCATCATCAAAATGTATGTATTAATATCTGTCTTAAAGCACAATGCTGTCTTTGATGGGATTCTATCCATACGCCTCCAAGGAAGACCAATTAATATCATTATAGTTCAAATTTCCACACAATCAGTAAAGCCAGTGATGATGATACTGAAGAATTTTACCAACTTCTTCACTCTGTAATTGATCAAACATGCAATCAAGATGTATTGATAATAGCTGGTGATTGCAATGCAAATGTTGGAAACAAATAGTAAGGATCAGTAGTTGGAAAGTATGGCCTTGATGATAGAAACAGTGCTGGAGATCTCATGATAGAATATTGTAAGATCAATGACTTCTTCATAGCAATTGCTTTTAAAAAAACATAAAAGACAACTATATACATGGACCTCACTAGATGGAATACACAGAAATCAAATTGACTAGATCTATGAAAAGAGACTGTGGAAAAGCTCCATATAATCAGCCAAAACAAGACTAAGGGCAGACTATGGAACATACCATCAATTGTTCATATGCAAGTTCAGGCTGAAACTTAAGAAAATTAAAACAAGTCCATGAGAGCCAAAATATGAGTTTGAACATATCCTAACTGAATTTAGAGTTTATCTTAAGAATAGATTTGATGCATTAGATACTAAAGACTGAAGACCAGAAGAGTTGTGGCATGACATCAAGAACATAATACAGGAAGAAAGCAACAGGAATTTAAGAAAACAAGAAAGGGAGGACGGGGCTTGAGATGGATAGGGTAAAGGTGCAGTGAAGATATCCATCAGCAATACCACAGAATACCAGAAGAAATGGGTTCAAGATAGAGCTCCAAAACTCTGAAACACATAGGTAGGAATATTTAAAAAGTTTGAAGACTTATAGCTAGTGGAACTTGAAGCAGAAGTAAGAAATCTCATACTTTAGAATCTGTCAGACTCAGAGGCCCAAGGCCAGCAACTTGGGTGAGACCAAACAACAAGACCAAACAGGGAGCAAGCAGATCCTCCAAGGAATAATGCCGCAGAAACCTTGGAGAAAAGGAGGACAAAATACTTTGTCAGTTTTGCTTCGTTCTGATTGCTTTTTGGTATCTGTTCATTGGCCTCCACTGTTTGTATGCCTCCATTATGTTGTCTAGAGTGGGTGCCCGAGTGAGTAGACACCCCCCACCACCACCACTCATGGGTTCTTCTGCCACTCATGCACACAGATACTCTCAATATTTAAAGAGACAAGCAACTCAGCAACCAGCCCAGAACTGTTTATTAATAGGGAAAAGGCCAGAACAAGGGGTGTGGAGAAGGAGAAAGAGTTTAAAAACAAAACAGGCTGAAAATTAAATCCTGAGGCACTGCATAACAACCAACGGTGGCATCTTGAAATTTATCAGGTGGCCTTGAAGGCAAGAAGCTGAAAGAGGATATTAAATCATACTCATATTAGGCTGCAGATTTTTTTTCTTCTTCTTCTCTTCCTTTTCTGTGATTATCGACTACATTATCCAATCTAGTTTTGTTGTTGTTGTTTTATTTTCTATTATTTTTTTTGCTGTTACTGTTTTCTTATTTTTTTGTTCCCCATTTTTCCTTTGGGGGACTCTTTATTTCCCTATATTACCCAAGAAGAGACACCAGTTGCTGTCATATAGTCAAGTTACAATCACACTCTATAAAACACCAAAATCTAGGCAAGAGCCAATACCAATTGCCATACACCAGGGAGGCAGACAACACCTGTGAAAGTTACTCTGAGTTAAGCAATAAGAAGAGTGGAAAGGGTAGCCCACATCCTGATCACATCTACCTAGAGGCAATCAGAAAGCATAAAAAATACCAAAACACACACTCAATTAAGTATTAAGGCCGCAGATAAACACTAAACATGTCCAAGAAGCAAAAGCAGATGACCATATCAGCATATGTCCAGAAACAAGATAA
>NW_006408576.1:8841083-8843702 GCF_000296735.1 Chrysochloris asiatica
TTGGTCCAGTGGTAAAGATTTTTGTTTTCTTTACATTGAGATTCAATCCATAGCAAAGTGGTCACTCAAATATGATGGTGAAATTAGAACATTTCCATATAAAGAGAAATTAATGAAATTTGTAAAACCAGACAGCTTTACAAGAAATAATAAAGGGAGTCCTTTGGATTGACATATACAAAATTCACTCCATATTTGGAAGTATCTAAAATAAAGCAAACCAACAAGATTGGAAATAGTGAATAAGAGATATTAATTTATAATTGTGATAATGACAAAGCTAAAAGAGAGAAAAGTATAGTTGCAGAAATTCCAAATGGTGAGTATTTCAAGTAGAGTTCAAAATAAAGCAGACTGTTTTAAACCAGGTAATGATTAATCAATTATAGAGTACCCTCAAAGAAAATTAATACACCTTCACATCAAACTAAGAAAAGGGAAAAACATGGAAATTTTGTAAACATTTAAAAAACAGCGCTGAAGAAATTGACATGAAAATGCACAAATAATATGAACTTGTTGTTGTTGTGTGCCATGGAGTCAGTTCCGACTCATAGCGAACCTATACAGGGTTCCCAAGGCTGTAAATCTTTACTTAGCAAAGAAAATTAAGTGGGACAAAAAACCTGCATCACCACACACAAAAAAACACAACACACCAAAATGACTGTAATCAATCATACCCTTGGTAATTAATTGCAATGAACTTCAATGGAGTAAACACACCTGGCAAGTACCCCACTAAAAAAAGAAAATTATAGCCCAATATCTGTCATGACCATAGAAGCAAAAATTCACAACAAAGACTAGCCAATTGAATTCAACAGCATATAAAAAAAAAAAAATAATCATGACCTAGGGGGATTCATTCTATGGATGCAAGCAAAGCTCAATACGTGAAAAACAGTAAACGTAATCCACCATATTAGTAAAACAAAGGAAAATAACTGTATGATCATAATGATTGATGCTGGAAAATCATTTGACAAAATCCAATATAAAGTCCTGCTTAAAACACTCAGCAAAGTAGGAATTGAAGGTAAATTCCTTAACATAATTAAAAGTTTATGTATAAATCTAAAAGTCAGCATTACTCTAAATGGAGAGACACTGAAAGCTTTCCCTTTGTGAATTATAACCAGATAAGGATGGCCTTTATCACCATTCCTATTCAATATTTTGTTGGAAGTCTTAGCCAGAGTTATAAGGCAGGAAAGAAAAATTAAATGCATTCAAATTAGCAAACAAGAAATGAAACTCTCTATTTTAGATGATAAGATCCTATACATAGAAAGTCCCAAAGATTCAACAAGAAAATTATTGGAACTCATTGCAATTTTCAGCAACATAGCAGGATCCAAGATTATATGCAAAAATCAGATTTCTATATACTAATATAGGAAGCTCTGAAAAGGAAATTAGGAAAACAATGCCACTTGTAGTAGGCAACCAAAATATTAAATGTTTAGGATTAAATCTAATGAGAGACACAAAACTCTCATACAAAGAAAACTACAAAACACTATTACAAGATATCCAAAGAGATTTACAAAAATGGAAAAATATACCATGCTTATGGGTAGAAAAACTTAACATTGTGGCAATGTCAACAGTATCCAAAGCAATCTACAGATATAATGCAACCCCAATCCAGATTCCAACATCATTTTATTAAGAGATGGAAAAAATTCATTAATTTCATATGGAAAGGAAAGAGATCTCAGATATGCAAAGCACTGCTTAAGAAGAAGAACAAAGTTGGAGACCTATTGCTCCGTGATCTCAAAAGTTACTACACAGCCACATTGGTCAAAACAGCTTGGTACTGGTACAACAAAAGATACATAGATCAGAGGAACAGGACTGAGATCTCAGAAGTAAATCCATCCACATATAGTTAGGTGATCTTTGAAAAAGACCAAAACACATTAAGTGTTGAAAAACTAGTCTCTTCAACAAATCGTGTTGACAAAACAGGAAATTAATTTGTAGAAAAATGAAATAAAACCCATATCGCCACCATTTACAAAAACAAACTCAACATGGATTAAAGATCTAAATGTAAACCCTAGAATTGTAAAGATCATCAATTAAAATAGGGAAAAAATTTAGAAGCTCTAAAACTTGGCATAAATACCCTATCAAACATTACAAGCCCCCTCCCCCCCGAACAGTAAAAGACAAAGCAGATGACTGAGACCTCCTAAAAATTACACATTTATGTACATCAAACTATTTTGCCAAAAGAGTAAAAAAGGGAACTCATAAATGGAAATAAATTTTTGCATGACATATCAGACAAGTGACCGATATTTAAAATTTACACTTCAAGAAAAAAGAAACCCAGTTGAAAAATGGGCACAGGATATGAACAGACATTTCAGCAAGGAAGACATTCAGGCATCCAACAAACATATGAAGAAATGTTCATAATCATTAGACATTGTTGTTATAAAGTGCTGTTGAGTTGACTCCAACTCACAGTGACCCACTGAGTCACACCAGGATTCCTCAGCAGCCATTGGAAAGATATGAATCAAGACAACAGTGAGATACTATCTCACTCTTGGTGTGTTGCTGTGAGTTAATGTGCTGGACCTCAAGGTTGGTTTGAACCTT
>NW_006408576.1:8843997-8846023 GCF_000296735.1 Chrysochloris asiatica
CACAAGAAATACAAGCCAGCATACAAGTAGATATGGACACACTGATGTTTATCACAGCACTATTCACAAGAGCAAAAAATGGCCATCAGTGAAAGAATGGATAAACAATTTTGGTAGATACACACAATGGAATATTATGCAAGATTGAAGAATAACAAAGAATCTGTGAAACACTTCACAACATGGTTGAATCTGGAGAACATTATGTTGAGTGTAATTAGTCACAAAAGGAGAAATTTTGTAAGAGACCATTATTGTAAAACTTAAGAAAAGATTTTCATACTAATAGAAACATTCTGTAAAGGTTACCAGATGTTGGAGGGAAGAGAGGGAAATAAACTGGCTAAAGAGTAGTAATAAACTATTAGCTAGGGTAATTGTTGTGGTTAAGTGCCATCGAGTTGGTTCAACACATAGCAATCTGTGTAGTGTTTCTGATGAGCAGCTTGTGGGTTTGAACTGCTGACCTTTGTTTGCAGTCCAGTACTGGTTCTACAGCACCACACCAGGAATCCATCTCGGTTAATATGGAGGGCAATATACAAGAAGTGGGAGGATGAAACCCAAGAAGAGGAGAATGGCAGAAGAATGATGAAGAGAGGTGAATCCACAGAGAAATATTCAAAGGCTAAAGGGAATGGGGGTTAATAGTGATATATATTCAACCTTGGAATTAACTGATCTGTGCATGGATACATGGACAGAGACAAGGTTGAATTGGTAAGGGAAGAACTGTTGTTGTTGTTAAGTGCTGTTGAGTTGGTTCCAACTCATAGCAAACCTGTATAGGGTTTCCGAGGAGCACCTGGTAGATTTGAACTCAGGCCAGTACTGACACTATAGCACGAGACCTTGAGTCCAAGTGAGGAATGTAATTATTGTTAAGTGCTGTCATGTTGGTTCTGAGTCATAGCGACCCTGTATAAGGTTTCCAAGGAGCAGCTGGTGAGCTTGAATCACTGACCCTGTGTTTCAATTTACCTTTTCTGCAAACACAACTCTAATTGTCATGAAGCATGCAGTGGAGAGAAAATGATGAAATTGCGTTAGATATTATCAAACACCTTAAGGCAATGTATTTCCAGGCCTGGGCGCTCAGGACCACAGCCTCAGAGAGATCATGGTGAATTGGCATAATATAGTCTATGAAGACAATGGTCTACATCCTTTTTTAGTGAGTTGTTGTTGTTGTTAAGTGCCGTCGAGTCAGTTCTGACCCATAGCGACCCTGTACAGGGTTTCCGAGGGTATAAATCTTTACGGGAGTAGAAAGCCTCATCTTTCTCCCGCGGAGCAGCTGGTAGTTTCGAACCGCTGACCTTAAGGTTTTAGTGAGTAGCATCTGGAATCTTAAAAGCTTTTGAGTGGTCATCTAAGGTGAAGCTATTGGTCTCTCCATATGAGGAAGAAAGAAGAATGATAAAAACTGCACAGACTTGGAATCAGTTATTATAATGGACTAAAGAAACATGTGAACATCAGTCTCCATGACTCTGAGACCAGAAGAACAAGACAGTGTGACTGACTACCAACAAACCTCTCTGAAAGAGATCACATTAGAGTGTCCTGGAGAGAGTAGGAGAAAATGTGGAACAAAACTCAAAATTATTTTAAAAAGAAAAAAGATCAGGTTTACTGGTCAGAAAGAGACTGGAGGATCCTGAGGCTATGGCCCTCAACTTCTTTTCATGTCTGGAAAGGAATCATCCCTCATGGCCCAATATTCTGTTAAACAGTAAATAAGTATATCACTGGGACAATGATACTAGTAAGGTATGCTCACCATGGAATGGTCAATCATTCAAGATAAAAAAAAAAGGCAAGAATTTCCTAAGAACAACATTGAGAAGGTATGAGAATGTAGGTTGCAAATGGCAACCACAGGGAGGAAGCTGGACAACTGTTGTTGAATGGAGGGTATTGCAATCATTGACATCAAACAAAATCTATGATTTGTTGAATGCAAAACCGATAACCTTATTTTTAAACCTTCACTCAATTTACAATAAAAAGTTAAAACAAATAT
>NW_006408576.1:8846803-8857254 GCF_000296735.1 Chrysochloris asiatica
GGCCAGGATGGCCAAACTTTGTCTCTCATACTTCAGACATATTGTCAGGAGGGCCCAGTCACTGGAGAAGGATATCATGTTTGGTAAGGTGGAGGCTCAGAGGAAAAGAAGACACCCAGTGAGATGGATTGGGAAAGTGGCAGTATCAGTGGGCTCAAACATGGCAAAATTGTGAGGTTGGCCCAGGACTGGGCAGTGTTTTGTTCTGTTGTATATAGGGTTACTATGAGTCCATGCTGACTTGATGGCACCTAACAACAACAACAGCATATATATATTTCAAATGACATATTTCATTTGGCAAATCTGCTGCAACAGGGCTCTTTAAAGTATTAAAAAGCAAATATATCACTTTGAAGACTAAGGTGTACCTTGCCTAAGCCATGGTTCTTTCAATAGCCTCATATGCTTTTGAAAGTTGAACAATGATTAAGGAAGGGCATAGAAGAATTAATACATTGAAATGATAATGTTGTAGAAGAATATTAAAAGTACCATGGACTGTCAGAAGAAACACCAAGTCTGTGTTGGAAGAAGTATAGCCAGATAACTCTTTAAAAGTCAGGATGGTGAGACTTTGTCTCTCATACTTTGGACATGTTATCAGGAAGGACCAGCTGCTGGGGAAGGACATACTGCTTGGTAAAGTAGAAGGTCAGCAAAAAAGAGTAAGACCCCCATCTAGGGACTGGCATAGTTGCAGTAACAATAGGCTCAAACCTAATAACAATTGTGAGGATAGGGCAGGGCTGGGCAGGGTTTCATTTGTGAATAGCATTGCCAGCAGTGGGAACCAACTTACCAACTTGATGGCACCTACAATAACAACAAATACCTTAGAAATTTGGATATATGGAAGTCTTTAACCTCCACCTTATAGGGACTAGACTTGTGCTGAACTTTCTAAAATAAATTATTGTTCTACAGTGGAAATCAGCGATGACACTAACATAATTTTCAAACAAATAAGCAAGTGACTGATTTGAATCATTGCTTAATATAATTGTGTTCATATGAAATATTTTAATGAATAGGAGTGTGCTTTTAAAATATTAATGATTCTCAGTAAAGAAAGAAGAAAATACAAGATTGACAAATTCTGAAACAAAAACTCCAAGACTGAATCCAAAGTACAACTGTAAGTGGCAATAATACTGCCATATGTTCAGCAGTAATACTTATAGATGTCAAGCCATGATATTCTAACACTGAGTAATTAATGTAATTCATCAGCAAGATCTTTTGGAGAACAGGATGAAAGAAAATGCAAAACAGAATTTTAAGGCACAAGCCAGGCAAGGTAACATATCTAATAAACTGAATAATAGAGGAACATATTTGAGGACTAGGATTAGTTTAGGAATTAACCTTGTAGGGACTTCATGTAGTTTCACTGGAAGTATAACATGACAGGTGTCTGCATTACACTTTGAGTTTTATGTCTTATCTCCCTCAGAGTGGTGGTATTGCTTTTTCTTTTCATTTTCTTTTTGTTTATTTCATTTTACACTTTGTGATGACTGTGAAAATTTTCAGTGCTGTATGTTTCCAACAGCTTATATTAAGGTATTCTAAAAGTATTCCTCTTGATATATTTTTTTTTTCTTTATGGCTAATACTTAGATAATATGAACTTGTTTTATGCTAGAATTTCTCAGAACTGAAAACAGCTATAAATATCTTTATTCTTTTTAGAGCTGTCCTTTCCCTATATGCCACGGTATTGAGCTACTATGCAGATTATATATAGATTTTTTTTTTTTTTGGTTGCACTAAGTCAAGAGATCATTTATGAACTAATCAGAATTCATTTGAAAAGTGGAATCATGTTGAAACTTTTTGATGAACTAATTATTCTTAGAATTTCTTTAAATTTAAAATTTTATAAATTGCTTTTAAGCAATAAAATACTGTTTACAAATGCACAGTATTTTCCATGGATGCCACAATAAAAAATTGAATATGACATCCTGAATTTTAAAAATCTGCTGCAAAATAGCTCCTTAAAGTTCAAAAAGCAAAGATGTGGACCTGTACAATTCCATTTGGATTCCCTAAGTTAATGCCTTGAGTTCACAGTATTCTCTGACAGGGAGGCTGGGAAATGGTCTCACTCTCTTTCCCAGTCTTTCCACTACTCTGAGTTTACAGTAACAGTTTCTGTCACCATGAGTGCCTATGATTAACTAATTGTACTAAAATAATTAATCTTGTTATTAGGGAAGAAGTTGGTCGCAGGATGCACATGTGATTTGTTCTTGAACAAAGGCACCTTACTTGTCACAGGATGGAAACACATAACTATAAACAAAGACACCTTCATCTTAACCCCTTTTCTCTTTCTTCTACACAGTCCTATACACACTCCCAGTATATCTATATAAGCTCCAGGCCTGAGTTCCTCTTTATTCTTTCACCCATGGTGATATTTAGAGATATGCATGAAATTGAAAAATAATTTCACCCTTGGAAGAAAAAATTGGGGGAGAACATGACTCTCAAAAAAGCCTGCTCCTTTTTATCATAATCTTAATAATAAAACCATAAAAGACTCTGACCATGTCAATGAGTAATGTGATTGTTTATTCTTGTCCAAAACACCCTCCACTGTTACATTGGATTTAATGCAGTAAATCTCAATGTCTCTCTGAGGACTAAGGTGCATCTGACCCAAGACATATTTTTGTTACCTCACATGTGTGTGAAAGTTGGATAATGAAAAAGAAAAACAAAGCAAGAATTGATTCATTTGAATTGCGGTATTGAATATATATTGAATGGTATTGCTAGCAGAATAATCAAATCAATCTTTTAAAAATACAACCAGAATGCCCTTTTAAATGAGAATGACAAGACTTTGGCTTGCTTAGGTCAGCAAAAAATATTAATTACTAGAAAAGATATGAGAGTTGGTAACTAAGAGGCTCACTAAAAATGAGAGACTCTTTTAATTAGATGGAATGACAAAATAGACAGCAATGAACTCAAATGTACTAACAATCATGAAAATAGTACAAGACTAAGCAACATTTTATTCTGTTATACATAAGATCACCATGCATTGGAGTCAACTCAAAGATAACTAAATACAATACACTTATCCTGAAACCTTTCTATAAAATTATACTATTCATCAATTTCTATGTTATCTTAAGTTTGTTTAAAAAAAATTTTTTTAAAATGATTACAATGAATATTTCACTTTAAAGTTATTAACCTATATTAAATATACAGAATTCAATTTTTGATCACCTTGAAATGTTTTTTATCTGTAACTTGAGGCAATCTTGATATGAATACTTCTTTGAATAAAAAGTTATTTTAAGCTATTTGCAACTATTACAACTATATGATTTAAAATAACTAAACAGCTAACAAAACTATTTTGACATAAATTACTAAAAATAAAGAATATTTTTAACACCTTACTAAAATTGCACTCTTTTGAGGGTAGAGTTCTAGAAGGAAGGAGATGGTTGGTGGTAGAAGAATGTTTGGTGAAACCTGAAGGTCCATTGGGGTGGCAAGTCTAACAAAGCAAATCATGATGAAAAAAAATGTTGTGTGGAACTTAAAGTACACTGTAACTAACAGTATTTGACTCTTTTTTTTGTTTTTTTTGCAGACACTTACTAGAAAGAGTAGTGGGAAAATACACTCAGAAATAGTTGAAAGGGGGTATGGTTGAGCTTGGAGGTATGAGTACAAAATTAATAAAGTACTAGGGTGAGTAAAACATTATTTTCACTCCAGTTATATTAAAATGTCCATCCATATCCATGACTGACAATATTGAGTGTGCACATGAAATGATTCTGTTTAATAAGCTAATGACAGTGGGTTGTATACAAATCATTTGCTAAGTAACCATGGCTCTGCCAATGAAATAATCCACAACCGACTTGGGCTTTGAAAAGTTTTTGTGGTATGGACACTGAAGCAAGTCACAAAAGAGCATATACATCTGCAAAAAAAAATTATACCAATACTCAAAGGAAGATAAAAGGTCTTTAAAAAAAAAAAAAATGTTACTGGTGATGAGACAGATTTATCACTACAGGCCTGAGAGTAAATGGCAGAATATGAAATGGAAAATCCTCAATTACTGACCAAGAAAAAGATCAAAAGTCAACCATGAGCTGGAAAATTGATGTCTGCAGTTTTCTGGAATTTTCAAGACCAATATTGGAACATTATCAGGAAAAACGTTCAACAATCAACAGTGCTCCTACAGTGAGATGCTCACTGAAGAACTGAAGCCTAGACTTTAGATCAAACAGAGAGGACTGCAATCCAAGGGCATTATGATCTTGCATGACAATGCATGTTCCCACACCACTGCCTACACTGTTGACACCTCATTTTGAGGTGTCAAAGCATCCTCCTTATAGTCCTGATCTTACACCATCAAACTTTTGCCTGTTTAGCTCCCCGAAAGTAGCCCTTCAAGTTTGAAGATTCATCTCTTAATAAGAAGAGAAGATAATGGTGCGTTCTTGGCTTTAAGGTCAGCTAAGAACATTTTAATAAGGGATTATGAAAGCTTGTTGACAGACAAAGTGTATTGAAAAAGAAGGAGAGTATGTTGAAAACTTATATATTAGTATTTTCTAAAAGTTGATTAAAATAAATTATACAGCCAGAATGCAGATAATTTTTGACTCATCCTTGTATATGTAAGAAAGGAGGACATAGATATAAAAATCTATGTATCACTAAATTATCCTATTTTTTTCTCTTGTCACAGGATGACTATTCAAATGCATCAAATTATAAAATCATGGTGCTGAATTATTATTGACCTTGACATTTGAAATGTACCAAAAATATTAATTATATTAGGATGACTATAGTCATTTTTCATTTGTCTTTGTCTGGAAGCTCATCTGAAACCTGTCCACCGTGGCTGACCTTTCAACTAAGTGATTGAAATCTATCAACAAAGTGATGCAGCACTCAAGGCATTCACTTATCTATGCCAATAATTTGGAAGGCCTGGCCAACTGACTGGAAGCGATGTGTATTTGTGCCCATTTCAAAAAGAGGTGACCCAACAGAATGCAGAAATCACCAGACAATGTCATTGATAATGCGAGTAAAGTTTTCTGAAGTTAATACAGAAATGACTGCAACCATACATTCACAGAGAACTTTCGGAAGTTCATGCAGATTTCAGAAGAGGACATGAAATGAGGGATATCATTGCTGACATCAGTTGGATCTTGGAAGAAAGTAGAGAATACCAGAAAGATGTTTACTTATACTTTATTGACTATGCAAAGGCTTTCAATTGTGTGGATGATGACAAGCTATGGACAACTTTATGAAGTATGAGTATTCCGGAACACTTAATTGTGCTCATGAGGAACCTGTATATAGATCAAGAGGTTCGAACAGAACATAGGAACACTGAATGGTTTAAAATTAAGAAAGGGGTGTGCGACAGTGTTGTATTCTTTCACCATACTTATTCAACATGTATGCTGAGCAAATAACCCAAGAAACTGGGTTATATGAAGAAAAACGTGGCATCAAAAATTGGAGGAAGGCTCATTAACAACCTGTGACATGCAAACACAACCTTGCTTGCTGAAAGCCAAGAGGACTTAAAATACTTATTGATGAAGATCAAAGACCACACAGCCTTCCATATGGAGTGCACCTCCATGTAAAGAAAACAAAAACCCTCACCACTGGACCAATAAATAAAATCCATATAAATGGAGAAAAGATTGAAGTTGTCAATGACTTCATTTTGCTTGAATCAATCATTAGCACTCATGAAAGTAGCAGTCAAGAATTCAAATGATGTATTGTACTGGGCAAATCTGTTTCACAAGACCTCTTTAAAGTGTTCCAAAGCAATGGTATTTGTTTGAAGACTAAGATGTGCCTGACTCAAGCATGGTATTTTCAATAACCTAATTGTTGTTGTTGTTAAGTGTCGTCGAGTTAATTCAGACCCATAGAGACCCTGTACAGGGTTTCCAAGGCTGTAAATCTTTACGGGAGCAGAAAGCCTCATCTTTCTCCCACGGAACAACTGGTAGTCTCGAACTGCTGACCTTAAGGTTAACAGCCAGGTTCGTAATCACTATGCTACCAGAGTTCCTTTAACCTACTATGCATGTGAAAATGGGGTAGTGAATAAGGAAGACCGTAGAAGAATTGATGCATTTGACTTGCAGTTTGGGAGGAGAATACTGAAAGTACCATGGACTGCCAAAAGAACAAATACATCTGTGTTGGAAGATGTACAGTCAGAGTGCTCCTTGGAAGCCAGAATGGCCAGACTTCATCTGTCATTCTTTAGACATATTGTCATGAAGGACCAATCACTGGAGAAGGTTATCATGTTTGGTAAAGTGGAGAGTGGGAGTAAAAGAAGAAGACCCACAATGAGATGGATTGGCACAATGCCAGAATCAATGGGCTCGAGCATAGCAGTGATTGTGAGACTGGCCCACGATTGGGCCGTGTTTCGCTTTGTTGTGCATAGAGTTGCTATGAATCAGTATCACATTGATGGCACCTAACAACATAATCTTTTTTGCTGTACTTAAATGAGGAATCATAATACTGTATGAATTAAAATTACTTATTAATGTACTAAAAATTCTCTGCAAAAGATATGCTCAGAGTTAACTGAAGTGAGAAAAACAGGAATAATAACTTCTTAATTTTTAATTTTTTTTAATAATGAATGTTATTTCACTAAGTCACTAATGTAGATGAGGGGAAAATTTATAAAATATCTAAATATAAATTGCATTTAAACCCATGATATTTCAACATATGGATCAAACCATCTTACTATCTCCCTGAAGAAATGTATACATAGGAAAATCCAAACAATTTTACTTCTTTTTTTCTTAAGTTTTTATTATGAATTGAGTGAAAGTTTCCAGGGCAGATCATTAGTTTTATATTCAACAAATAATATACTGTGATTCATTATAATGATTATAATCCCCTCATGTACCATCAGTTAACAGTAATTCTATTTTAGCTCTCTCTCTCTTTTAAGCCCTCAGGTATATATAATAATTTAAACCACATAGGGGACATTCTGCAGCTAGCCTCCTGGCTGCCTGCTCTCAGTCCCTCTCAATCCATGAATCTAGAGTCCTCAGCTGCTCCCTCTCTCCATGTCCCTATCTCTACCTCTATCTCTGGTGTCACAACTTCTCTGGATAGGGTACCACATTCCACTTGTGCTCTTCTCCCTTGATGGTCTTAGGGTCCTCCATTTATGGACTTTAAATACTCCCCTTTTATTGTTACAAAACTTCTACCTTTACAGTTGTGATAGTTGCAATTAGTCATAAAATAATTACTCACTATTGAATCATAAAAAAGATTTATCCCCATCTCTTTTCACCAGACCCATCTAGACAAGATAAAACTATTTTATGGGAACTCTATCATCCCCTGCACACTCTTAAACTAAACTCCCTCTAGAAAACTTGTAAGCCAGTCACTTAGTGCCTTTATTGCCCCACCCCACCCCCACATTTTAGGTAGCCAATGTCTACATTGCCCGTCCCTAAATATCCTGTATACAGAGAGGATCACATTGATACTTGATGTGACAACACCTTCCCTCTCTGTTGGTATTTTGAACTACTACAGCCATGAGTATAGGTCAAGTTCATCAAATTCTAGCAATTTACCCAAGTTTCCTTTATCATAAATTGTTTTTGTTTCATCTTCCTCTAGTTAAGTTCTAATTATCAAGTGTTCTTCCCTGTATGGTTTCTAAATTTAGGTCTTTATGAATTGTATTAATACTTTATTTTATCTTCTCAAACCACCCTTTGCAATCCTCTATTCATTTCTTTTGTTTAATTATTTTGTCATTCTACTTGTTCAAGAACTAATTTCAGAATCTCTTCTGACATCAATTTTTGTCTCTATTTTTTATTGCATTTTTTCTTACATTTTGTTTTGTTCATCCATGATATCCTTGATGTCATCCCACAGCCCATCTGGTTTTCAGTCATGAGTGTTCAACATGTCACATTTCCTTTTGAGATGGTGCCTAAATTCAAGTGGGATGCTTATTTTAATTTTTCTTCAGTTTAAATTTAAACTTGAAAATACATGATTAATGGTATGTTCCACAGTTGACCCCTGGCCTTACTCTAACCAATGATATTGAAGTTACCCACTGTTTCCACAGATGTAGTCGATTTGATTCCTATGTATTACATCCAATGAGGTTCGTATGTAAAGTCATTGTTTATGATTTTGAAAAAGTGTATTTGTAATTAATAAATCTTTGTTTTTGAAAAATTCTATCATATTGTTTCTAGTAACATTTCTATCATGAAGGGCATATTTTTTTGTTAACTTTCTTATTTATTTGTAACTTTACAAATAAGTAGGAAAGTTAGCAAGAAAATATTTCCAACTTTTACATTGCAATCATCAATATTTTTCAATGTGTCTTAGTTACATTGTTGCTTAAACTGAGTTGGAAAATGTTGATAAAATTCAATTTCCCCATCTTCAGCATTACTGGATTACATGTAAATTTGATTGTGTAAAGTGGACTTCCTTTCAGGCATGTGGAAATTATCCTACCACTGACAAGGCTGTACTTCAGGATAGATCTTGAAATGTTCTTTTAGATTATGTATGTGACATCATTTCTATTCAATTTGCAATTTCTGCCATAGTAAACCATGTGATTGTCTGTTTAAAAGTGGTTAATTTCAGTCCATTCCACCTAAACACCTAGGGTATTGATATTTATGCATTTGATTTCATTTTTGATCACTTTCAATTTTCCTTATATAATACAATTTTCATTTATAATACACTTTCAATGTATTATATCATACATTTCTTGTTCCTACAATGTTGGATTTTTGCAGCTGTTTCTTCTCATTTTGACTCTTGTCACAACAGCAAATGAAGGTCCCAAAAGTTTTCTTTTATTTAAGGCATCAAGCTCAATTGTAATATGAGGAGGCTTCCCCAGTCATATTTTGAATACCATCCAACCTGAGGGGTTTATCTTCTAGAAATATATCAGATAATGTTCTGCTAATTATAAGGTGTTCACTGGTAAATATTTATAGATGATCATCAGGTTCTTCTTTGTAGTCTTTTTAAACCTGGAAGCTCATCTAAAATCTGTCCACCATGGGTAATCCTGGAGGTATTTGAAATACTGGTGGTATAGCAACCCTGTGTAGGGTTTCCAAGAAGTAGCTGGTGAGTTTGAATAACCAACTTTTGCGTACTAATCAAGTTCTTAAGAAACAGAATTAAAAGGTGGTAAAACCACTATAGAATCTAATTTTATGCTTATTTAAAAAGATATAAATAGAATACTCCTCCCAAGTATATATCCTAGGCAAATAAGAGTAGGGAAACAAGTAACAAGACTATGCACACACATATTCACTGCAACATTGCGTCAACAGCCAAAAAAAAATGGAAAAAAATCTAAGTGCCCATTAGCAGAAGAGTGTATAAACATAATGTGTTACATACAATGTAATAACATCCCATGATAAAGAATAATGATGAACCTATAATGTGGAAGATAATGGAGGATATTATGCTGATTAAAATGTCAGTCACTAAAGAACAAATATTGAATGATACCATTTTTTATAAAACATAAAGAATACATTTAGACAGAGAAAGAACCAAAACTGGGAGGATCCTAGAGAATATTACTGTAAAACACCTTTTAACTTAGAAGTGAAGCCACTCCCAATAAATTGGCCTATTAAATAAAGAATACATCTATGAGTAATGTGCTCTTAGAACAATTAACTGTGAGACCAAGCAGGTGACATTTGTTGAAGAGCAAAGATAAGAAGACAAGGAGGGTCAGGGAAACCTGAAGGATGGAAATTGATAGGTAAGGTGAAAATGAAGAGATGAGTGATAAATTGTGTGGATAACAACTGATTTCAGAGAATAATTTGTGTATAAATTGTTGCATAAATTATGAAACTAATTTACTATGCATACGTCCACCTAAAATAAAATGTTTTAAAATAAGATCACAAATTCACATTAGATTCCTTGTGTGACATAGTTAATACACTTGGCTGCTAACAGAAAAGTGGAGATTCAGTTCTACCTAGAGGTCCCTTGGACCAGCATGCCCATAACTTCCCAAAGTCTAGGCATAGAATGCCCTATGGAGCACTCACTCCTCTCTGCCAGGAAATTTGGAAGACAACTATCTGGCCTGATTGGAATAGATCCGTATTTGTTCCCATTCCAAAGAGACGTGACCAACAGAATGCAGAAGTTATCGGACAATATCTTTGATAGCCCATGCGAGTAAAGTTTTACTAAAGGTAATACAGAAATGGCTACAGGCATACATTGACAGAGAACTTCCAGGGGTTCAAGTCAGATTCAGAAGAGGCCATGGAATGAGGGATGTCATTGCTGAAGTCTGTTGGATCTTGGCTGAAAGC
>NW_006408576.1:8859194-8863651 GCF_000296735.1 Chrysochloris asiatica
AAAAAAAAAAAAAAAATGGCAGAATTGTCTTCAAAGTCATTTCTTCTGCTATTTCAGCCTTGGCTAGATTGGATCCAGGCTCAAATTGTTTCCAATATTGCATTGTGAATTGGATTTCAATTTTCTGGTGTATGTGAATACACCTGTGCTCAGAGAATAGCATGTTTTTTCTTTCTTTCTGAAAACTGTCATAATTTAGTGTCTAAAAGAACTTTTCAGGGACAGCATTCAGACACTATTATCAATAGACTTAGACATATGTAGCTGCCTTAATGGAACTTTCAATATAGTGGACACATAATTGAGATGATTTTTTTTTTTTTTAAATCCATTACTCTGAAGAGATTTTAGACTTGATTTAAATTGGGATTTAAAATAAAAGCAAAAAATGACCCAAAAAATGCTGCAATTTCTAAGTAAACTCTTTCTAAAACCCAGAAAAAGCACTCGAAGAGGGTTAGTTTCATTTATCTCTAGAATAAGGC
The DNA here is from genome assembly GCF_000296735.1 of Chrysochloris asiatica. Lineage (NCBI taxonomy): Eukaryota > Metazoa > Chordata > Mammalia > Afrosoricida > Chrysochloridae > Chrysochloris > Chrysochloris asiatica. The sequence continues at coordinate 8,859,680 of NW_006408576.1, forward strand.
AGCCTCCAAATTATGGAATTCAGAGTCCTTAGAATGTTCCCCACGGCAATAACAATATCCCCACTTCCAACCAGTTCATTGTTTGTTTGTTACTTTTTTTGATATCCTTCTAAAGTGTACACAAAACCTTTTATAATAGCAACAACAACAGAAATCAAAACAATAAATTATATAATGCAAATACTGAAAAACAAGGGAAGAAAAAGCTATTGTATTTTTTGAAAACAGTTACTGATGTGGTGGCCATAGAGACAGGAAATCAGCTCCAGCTGAATTTACTTATTATTTCCCTCACTTTTTTTTTTTTTTCTTCTTTTTTTTTAAAAAGGGAGTTGAGAGCAGTAAGGTAAAGATATATAATAGAATATGGTATGGAATTGGTCTCTCAAAAAGAAAACAATAAATAGAAAATAAAACCTTTCTTGGAGACTTATCTCAGTGATTGACAAAAAAACTTCTGTTTCACTGTTTAAAAATCAATGAGATTTTAATGGCAATTTGATTTGCAACTTAACTGTCAGTGGTAATAAGTATGAGTCTGATAACCAAAGGATAATGATTTTATTATGAATTATGAATGTGAAAGACATGTCCTCAGCTTACAAAGACATGAAATCATAAGCTATTTGTAAATCAGGGACTGCAATGATCCATGTTGAAAATGATGTATGGGATGGATTCTTGGTTCATTCTTCTAATACAAATGTTCTACCATTTACAGACTTCTTTTTGGCGGTCTTTGGGATCAGTCCTAATCCTATACATTCAATATAGACTGTATACAGAATATCATAAGCTCTCTAGCTATAGTTATGGACCATATCTTGTGCATGAAATATAATTCAAGTGGTAGTGATGGTAGTTGTGTACCAGAGTTGGTTCCAACTCATAGAGAATTTGTTTAGGTTTCCAAGGCTGTAAATCTTTACAGGAGAAGAGAGCTTTTTCTCCTGTGAAGTGTGAACTGATAACCTTGTCATTTTCAGCTTAGCTTTTAACCCAATACTGTACCAGCGATCCTTATAATTGAAGTAGAAAATACAGCTTGCTGGGAAATTCAAATTAAAGTGGTGACCAATGAATATCCATGTTCAACTAGATTATAACACGATCAACGTCAGAAAGTACTTGTATTTAAGTGTGGAAAATACTGAAGATAAATTAGTTTCTAAATAAAAAACCTTTTTTTTCTCAAATATTTTATATCAAAATTCATTTTTAAGTTAAAAGAAAAAGAATGTTCAAAAACTCAAAGTTAACTATGTAAGATGAACTAGGCTGTCCATATCCCAACAAAATGACTTGGAGTTGATTCAGACTTATGGTTATTCTTTGAGTTACAGAGAAGAAATGACTTCCATAAATAGTTTTTTTCTTTTTGGACTGAAAATTTGCAGATGCAAATTGTTAAGACTTTCTTCAGTGATGCCATTTCCATCTTAGTGAGTTACTTCTTACAAAATGCATTCTCACATCAGCATGGAAGGGGACTTAACATGAAATTTTAAGTTTCAATAATTCTAATAAATTCTTTTATTTTAGTTAAGATAATAAAACTAACAGGATGTATGTTATTAAGTGCCATAGATTTAGTTCATGGAGAACATATGCATGACAGAACAAAACATTGCTGAGTTCTACACTATCCTCATAATGGTGATTATGTTTGAATCCATTCACGCTACCACTGTGTCAACCCTTTTCACTTGGAGTCTTATGCTTTTGCAAAGACCTCCCACTTTACCAAGCGCTTGATATCCTTCTCCAGGGACTTATCACTCCTGACATCATGTCCAAAGAAAGAAATAGTCTTGCCATTCTAGCTTAGTTCTAAGGAGCATTCTGGCTATATTTCTCCAAGACAGTTTTGTTTGATCTTTTGTCAGTCCATAGTACTTTTAATATTCTTCACTAACACCTTACTTCAAATTCATCAATTTCCTATGGCCTTCCTTTTTCATTGTCCAACTTTTTCAAGCACATTAAGTGTTTAAAAATGCCATAGCTTTGGGCAGTCATACCACAGTCCTCAAATTGATTTATTTGATCTTTAACACTTCAAAGACTCAAATTTGCCTAATGGAAGATATTCTTAGAATTTCTGACTGCTGCTTCCATGAATGTTAATTGTAGATCCAAACAAAGTGAAGTCTTTGAAAATGTCAATCTTTTCTCATTTATAACAATGGTATTTATTGGTCCAGTTGTGAGTATCTTTGTTTTCCTTACACTGAGGAAACCATGCTAAAGGTTATAGTGTTTGATCTTCATCAGTAAGTATTTTAAATTCTCTGTTTCCAGCAAGCAAATCTGTTATCTGTATAACACAGGTTATTAATAGATCTTGCACTGATCTGATCCTGATACCATGTTGTTCTTCATATAAACTGGTTTCTTTAAATATATGGTAAAAACAGATTAACTAAGTATGGTGTAAGGATACAACCCTGGCTCACACCTTTTCTGATTTTTAACCATTCTGTAAATTCCTTTATCTGTTCTAGCGACTGTCTCTTGGTCTTTCTGCAGGTTTCTCAATTACACAACTAAGCTTTCTGATATACTTATTCTTTTTAACATTATACATAGCATGTTATTATTCACACAATCAAATGACTTTGCATAGTCTATAAAGCACAAGTACACCTCTTTTGATATTTTTTGGTTTCAGTCAAAATGTATCTGACATCAGCAATGGTATCCCTACTTCCATTAACAGCTCCCTGTTGCTGTATTGCTGCAACCATTTTTGAATTATCTTCAGGAAAGTTGTGCTTGCATGTGATACTCATGATATCGTTTGATGGGTAACCCCTCTTTGGAATGGGCACATACATGGAAATTTTTTCAATTAGTTGACCAGGTACCTGACTTCCAAATTTCATGGCATAGATTAATGAGTGTTTCCAGAGTTTCAAGTTTGTTAAAACATTGCCATGGGTATTTCATAAATAATGGTGCCTTGCTTTTTGTTTTTTGTTTTTTTTCCCAATGTATTCATTGCAGTTTGGACTTCTTTGTTCAATAATATCGGTTCTTGATTATATGCGACCTATTGAAATGGTTGAATATTAACCATTACTGTTTGGTACAGTCACACTTTGTATTCCTTACATTTTTAAAAAATGTTTTATTGTGGATTATGTGATAGTTTACATGGGAGAACACTCCGTCATTGCCATGGTCACAATCCCCTCCATGCATCATCAACCAACCAAAGGGTATAACCTGCAAGCCTGCCCCCCAGTCATCAGCACACAGCCTGTCTGCCTCTCTGGGTCTAAAGTCCCCAGCTACTTCATCTCTTGATGTCAGTCTCTGTCTCCATCTCTGGTGTCACTGCTTCTCAGGGTAGGTTCCCGCTCTCTGCTCTTCCCCCTTCATGGTCCCAAGGACCTCTGCTCTGCAAAGTCAATCACTCCTCTCCTTTTGCTATAAAATGTCTACCTTTACATATCCAACTCTCACAATCAGTCCTGATAACAATTATTAACTATTGTATCACAAGAGACCTAGCCACATCTCCTTTCATTGACACTTCACAGACAGATTAGATACTCAGTGGAGAGTCTAACTTCCTCCATACCCTCTGGATCTAGACTCCCTCTTGAAAGCTTGTAAGCCAGTTACTTCTTGCCTTTGTAGTACCCCCGTTACCACCATTTTGTGTAGCCAAAGTCCAAGTTACCCATCCCTGTCTACTCTATGTATGGAGGGGTGAGATTGATCCTCACTGTAAAGATTTGTTCCCTCTTTTGAGCTACTGCATCCATAGATGTAGGTCAAGTTCATCAAATTGCATCAGATTGCAATTTTTTTCCTCTTCTTTCTTCTAGGTGAGCTCTGATCATCCAGTCATTGAAGCCAGGTCAAGGGGGTATTATCTGCAAGTGTGGGTGTTCTTATGCATATGCCCTCTCTTGTTATCAGCTGGATGTTTCACACTCCATTCTAGTCCTCTGTGGCTATGTC
>NW_006408576.1:8864990-8876992 GCF_000296735.1 Chrysochloris asiatica
TTTGGTATAGAGGAATCCAACTGATTTTTATATATTGATCTTATATCCTGCTTTTTTTCTGAATCTTCCAATGAGGTCCAGTAGCTTTTTTATTGAGTCTTTGGGGTTTTTATGTATAGGGTCATATCATCTGCAAATAGAGTTTTACTTTCTCTTTGCAATTTTGATGCATTTAATTTCTCTGTCTTGCCATATAGCTCTTGCTAAGACTTCCAGCACAATATTGATTAGGAGTTGTGACAAAGCGAATCCTTGTCTGGTTCCTGTTCGCAAAGGGAAGGCTTTTAGTTTCTCTCCATTGAAAGTAATGTATGTTGCTTTTGTGTATATGCTGTTGATAATGTTGAGGAATTTCCCTTCAATTCCTACATTGTTGAGTGTTTTTATCAGGAATGGATGTTGGATTTTGTCAAATGTCTTTTCTGCATCAATTGATATGATCATGTGGTTCTTTTCTTTTTTCTTATTTACATGTTGGATAATGTTAATCGTTTTTCTAATGTTGAACCATCCTTGCATCCCTGATATGAATCTCACAAAAAGATGTGTTATCTTTTTGACGTGCTGCTGGAGTCTGTTGGCTAGGATTTTGTTGAGATTTTTTACATCTATATTCCTGATGTCCAACAGTAGTGAGGTTGGCCCAGGATCGGACATTGTTTCTTTTTGCTGTGCATAGGGTCACTATGAGTTGGTTCTGACTCAATGACACCTAACAACAACAATTTTCCTGATGGATATTGATCTATGATTTTCTTTCTTATTGACGTCTTTCCCTGGATTTGGTATGAGTGTTATGCCTGTTTCATAAAATGTATTAGGAAGTTTTCCATTTTCCTCTATATTTTTGTATAATTTGAGTAGAATTGGTGACAGCTCTTCCCTGAATGTTTGGTAGACCTCACCAGTGAAGCCATCTGGGCCTGGACTTCTTTTGATTGGGAGATTTTGATGACTTGATCAATTTCTTCTTTTGTTATGGGCCTATTTAGGTTTTCCACTTCACTGTGTTTAAGTTTAGATAGGTCGTGATTTTCCAAAAATGTATCATCTCTTCTAAGTTTTCAAATTTGTTGGAGTACAACTTTTCATAGTATTCTGTTATTAGCCTTTTGATTTCATTTTGTTCTGTTGTGACATTGCCCATGTGGTTTCTAATGTGTGTTATTTGTGTTTTCTCCTCTTTTCTTTTGTTCGGTTTGCTAATGGTCTTTCAATTTCATTAATCCTTTCAAAGAAACAGCTCCTTATCCTATTGATTCTTTCTATAGCTTTTCTGTTTTCTATCTCATTTATTTCTGCTCTAATCTTTATTATTTCTTTTCTTTTCTTTAGGTGGCTGTAGGTCCGTCTGTTGGTATGTTTCTAATTATTGTATATGGTGTATTAATGTGTTAATTTTGCTTCTTTCTTCTTCTTGAATCTGTGGATTTATTGCAATAAATTGTCCTGTCAGCACCACATTTACCATGTTCCAAAGATTTTGGTATGTTTTGTTTTTATTTTCATTTTTTTCTAGGAACTTTGTGGGTTCACGTTTTATTTCTTCTACTACCCAGTCACTTTTCCTTCATCTTCCTATGTTTGATTTCTAATTTGATAGCATTGTGGTCTGAGAAGATGCTTTGTAGTATTTTGATATTTATAAATTCATGGAGATTTATTTTGTGATCTAACACATGGTCTATTTTGGCGAATGCTCTATGTGCACTGGAAAAGAATGTGTATTGTGCTGTTGTTGGATTGAGTGATCTGTACACATCTATGAGGTCCACATAGCAGATTGTGTTGTTTAATATAGAGAAAGAAAGAGTCCCCCAAAGGTAGAAGGGAGAGCATAAAACAGCAAAATATTAAAACCAAATAAAGAAGGAAAAAAACAACAATAACAACAACAAAAACTAGACTGGATACTGTATTCTGTAATCACAGAAAAGGGAGAGTCAAAAAAAAAAAAATAAATAAATCTGTAACCTAATATATGCGTATGGAGTCCTGGTGTGGTGCTGTGGATTAATGTTCCAGACTGCAAAACTGTTTGAACTGCAAGGTCGGCAGTTCAAGCTCACCAGCTCCTCTTCAGAAACCCTATACAGGCCCCCTATGGGTCAGAACTGACTCAATGGCCCTTAACAACAACAACAATATGAGTATGACTTTAACATCCTCTTGCAGTTTCTTGCCTTCAAAGCTGTCTGAGAGAGTTCAAGATGCCACTGTTGGTTGTTATGCTATACCTTAGGATTTAATTTAATTTTTAGCCTGTTTTGTTTTTTAAACTCTCTTTCCCTGTCTAAACTCCTTTTCTTGCTTTTTCTATATTAAAAAACAAAAACACAGTTCAAGTTCAGGTTTTGGGCTGATAGTATCTGCATGCATGGATGGCAGAAGAACCCATTAGTGGTGGTTTTATGGGGGTGTCCACTCGCTTATGCAACCACTCTAGTGACCTGAATGGAGGTGCACAGTGGTTGGTCAATGAACAGATACTCCCCGTACCAAAGAAAGAGACAGAAAATCAGAACAAAGCAAAACCAACAAAGTGTATTGTCCACCTTTACTCTGGTTCCCATGGCATTATTCCACCTTCCCTCTTACATCTTCTTTTGATGTTTCCTGCATCGTTCATTATTTTGTCCATAGAATCCTTCATAACTACCATCTGAGGCTTGAATGATTTCTTCAGTTAACTCAGCTTTAGAAATGCTTAACAAGTTAAAAACCTTTGGTTTTCTTAACACCAGATCTTTGTACATTTCACTAAAACACTTTATTTTGTCTTCACAAGCTGCCCTTGAAATTTCTATTCAGCAATTTTAATTCTTCATTTCTTCTATTTGTTTTAATTTCTTTACACTCAAAAGCAAATTTCAGAGTCTCTTCTGAGATCAATTTTGTTCTTTTCTTTCTTTCCTTCCTTTTTCATGACCTTTTGCTTTCTTCCTGATGTCATCCCACTTCTCTGACCAGAAGTGTCAACTCTGTCCTTGAGAAGATCACTAAATTAAAGTGGAATATTTTCAAGGTCATAATTTGGCTCTCTTGTACTTGTTTATATTTTCTTCAGCTTTAGCCTGAACCTGCATGTGAGCAATTGATGATCTGTTCCACATTATGTCTTTGGTATTATTTTTGCTGATGATATTGTACTTCTTCATTGTCTCTTAACACAGATGTACTTAATCTGATTACAGAGTGTTCAGTCTGATGAAGTCCATGTGATAGTCACCATTTGCATTATTTAAAAGGTATTTGCATGGAAAAACTCACTGATTTTACTAAAGTCTATCATGTAGTCTCCAGCATTATTTCTCTCACCCAGGCCATAGTTTCCAACAACTGATTTTTCGTTTCTGTTTCCAAACTTTTCATTTCAATCACCAGTAATTATCAATGCATCTTGATTGCACGTTTGATCAATTTCAAACTGAAGAAGTTGGTAGAATTCTTCAATTTCATCATCACTGGATTTAATAGTTGGTGCATTTCCCCATCCTGTTGTTGTATTAAATACCATTGGTTCTGATTCATAGCAACCCTTTATAAGGTTTCAAGGAGAGACTGGTGAGTTTGAACTGCCAACCTTGTGGTTCCCAGTCCAGCGCTTAATCTACAGTGCTACACCTGAAGTTCATAGGAAGCTATTGGTGTAGTAAATAATTTTGAAGTTTGGAGTCACTTAAATGTTCTTAACTTGAAAATTGTGCACATTTAAATTTTGTAAACTATTCTTTTAGTTTACAAAATTATTTGGTAAATTAATGAATATGTTGTTGTTGTTGTTGTTGTTAAGTGTCATTGAGTCGGTCCTGTGTATAGCAACCCTGTGTAGTTTCCAAACAATGTCTGGTGAGTTTGAACTGCCAACCTTGTGGTTCAGACCGACCTTGCACTCCAGTGCTTTATCGATCCGACAGCACCGCACCAGGACATAGCATTTTTTTTTTTTTTAATGACTCTAAAAGAAAACAATTCATCTTTTAAATTACCATTGAAACACACACAATATAATTGTTGTAAGACTTTGGTAGTGGTCACAAAGGTAATATAAATGCTGAGTAACCAGACCTTGGGAATTACAGAAATCAGGTTTACTACAGCTCTGGTGTGACACTGTAACATAAGCTCTGTATTGCTAAAGACAAGTTCAAATCTACCAGCTGTTCTCAAAAACCCTATGAAGGATCACTATGAGTCAGAACCAACTCAACAGCACACAGCAATAACAATTATAGGAATCTTGTTGAAGGAATGAAGACAGACTCATTGAACTCTGCTTTAGGATTGATATGTAAAAAAAATTAAAAAAAAAAAAAATGAACCTCTGGTCAAATTCAAAGACCACTATAAAGAATACTGTTCTGCGGGAGAAAGATGAGACTTTCTACTCCCGTAAAGATTTACACCCTCGGAAACCCTGTACAGGGTCGCTATGGGTCGGAACTGACTCGACGGCACTTAACAACAATAACAACAAAAAATACTTAATTAGTTTGAATAATGCACCAATTACTTAACCAACTGAAATATTAGGAAACAATCACAGGCCCACCTATTTGCTTGCAAAAGAGAAGAGGTAGTTTCACAGAGAATATAAGGAAGGTTTATCAAAGAGTGAGGAAGCGATAATTGGGTAAACCACAATAATTGGTCAGTTTCCAGTAGAAAGGAGGCAAGAACTTCTTTGGTGTGTAGGAAAACAATATCAATATACTTGACTTCAGAGTCTTTCTGTTAAACTTCATATTTGATTCATTGTACCACAGAATTGCGTTTGTTTGCAAGTTATATGGGTTTTGGGAAAATAAAATCTTATGCATGGGCTTAGAAAGTGGGTGATCAGGTTAAGTGAATATTATCAGATAGATTATAATGTTATACTTCAAACAAAACAAAAAACTATAGCCACTAATTTCAAAAACAGCACTCATAAGCCTAATAGATTTTTTGATGATAATAAAGTAGTAGCATAATGATTTCGAATTGGGCTACAAACCACAAAGTCAGCAGTTCGAAACCACCAGCTGTTCCAAGAGAGGAAGATGAGGCTTTCTGCTCCCATAAAGATAGACAGCTCGGAAACCTTGTACAGGGTTGCTATGAGTTGGAATCGACTTCATAGCACATAACCAACCAACCAACAAATGGAGCTTTTATATTATAGGATCAACTTATTTGTAACATCATTTCTAAGTTATCTAGATGGCAGGAAAAATAGAACTAATTCTATAACTTAGATATTTTTCTTAAAACATATTTTTTAAAATAAAACATGTAGATGGATGAGCTATTAGGATATATCTATTAGTTGGTTTGTATAGCATATAGTATCATGTCACTCAGAATCATTATCAAGGATTCCATCTATATAAACTTAAACAAATAATTTTCCTGAAAGAGAGAAATACTTGGGAAATTTGGAAAGGCAGGAGTTTAGGAAGATGTGAAGGGAAGATTTATTATGTCTATGGAATTTCTACATGTGTAGTCTATTACACTTGAAGATAAACTGAAGATAAGGTAGTCTTACTGTTGTTAAGTGCTATTGAGTTTGTTCTGACTCATAGTGACCCTATTTAGGGTTTCTGAGGAACAGCTGGTGGGTTTGAACTGCTGGCTTTGTGGTCAACAGTCCAGGGTTTATCTTACAGTGCCACACTAAAACTAAGATTCTTCATTTATGAGTGATAAAACTGAGGATCAAATAATGAAAAATCTTCAAAATCATGCAAAATTCATGGGGTGCTTTTTTATTAAATGTCCTATGGGTCAAGGCAGACTTTTTGAAATTTTAAAGAAGATAACTTATCACATGGGTAGAGCAGACTGGTGGTTTTAGCAAGAAATTTTAGAAGGTTATGAAGTAACAAGTTTGTACTCATAAATTTAGATTCTACTTATTTTGGCTTGTCTGAGAACCTGTAGAATAAGGATTCAACCTCAAGGTCAATTTGAACTGCAAGGTCAGCAGTTCAAACTAACCAGCTTTTCCTCGGTTACCCTATACAGGGTGGCTATGAGTTGGAACCAACTCAATGGCACGTAACAACAACAACAATAATGACCTGCTATTGTTTTAAATGGAGTCCTGGTGTGGCACTGTGGGTTAATACACCAGACTGCAAAGCCATTTGAACTGCGAGGTTGGTGGTTCAAGCTCACCACCTGCTCCTTGGAAACCCTATACAGGGTCGCTATGGGTCAGAACTGACTCGACGACACTTAACAACAATAACAAATTGTTTTAGATACTACCTCCAAGAATTTAGTTGGCTAGAGACCACAACCTGCTTGTTGTGGTAAGGAAATATTTTGCTTTGCACACACTGGAAAAGGAAATAATAAACAGAATATAAGAAAAAATCCATTAATGTATTCTATTTTTATATGCATATGTGAGTTTATAAAAAAAGTAAAAGAAAAATATTTTTTGGGGGTAAATTACCTACCTAGTCCTGAAGACTTGATTTTAAGTTACAACTTTTATTTACTGATTAATCTTGATGATTACTTTTCATCTTAAAGTATATCTTATTTGAGGGTCATATCATTCTTTATAAATGTTAATTAAATTTCAAAATTATCTAATGTGATGAATGCTAACTATTTCTTCCCAAGTGGGAATAAAGATAAGCTTTAAAGAAATTTGTGTTTTTGCAAAGCATCTTACTTAGTTCAGCTTAGAATCTGTGATAACCTTTGAAGAATTAATTGGTCTTCTGTGACCATGGCAAACCCAAACCTTGGAAATAAATTTTCATATTTCTTTCATCTCATTTTATCCAATATCTTTTTAATATACGCATTATGTCCAAGGGTGATTTTTATCCCCTTGTATCTTAGACTACATTATTTAAGGATACAATAAAGAGTTAAAAAATTTCCTTCCCTCCAAACAACATTGTTTGCCTGATTGTCAGTCTTGTTCAATAAGGCTTTTCTTCTGATTTTCTGGAAAGGTAAATGGACTGACAGAGAAGGCTATTTCCTTCTGACATCTAGTAATAATACCCATTTGACATTATGACAACATTAGAACAAATGAATGATATGCTTTTACTATAAAATCATTTCTTGTAAAGATAACAGTTAGTACTGTGCAATGGAAAGAGAGTAGGGTGAGAAATCAGACCATCATTCAAGTTTTGGCACTAGAATTCTTTGGTTATGGACCCTTAAGCATGTCAGCTAAACTTGAGCTCTGGTAACATCATATACAGATAGGAATTGTGATTGTACTTTTCATGATTGTCATGAACATCAAATATAGGAACTATGTTTGTGCACTGCTATATACTAGCAAATAAGCTGTTGTTATAAACAGTTTGTTGTACTCTGGTGTATTAGGTATTGTATTATGCTTATATATTGTTGTGGTGCTAGAATATATGCCACCCGTATTTTAAATTCTATCGGGCTACAACAATGGTTTCAGCTGAGCTTCCAGACTAAGACAAATTTGGAAGAAGGGGAGGTAGAGTATTTCTCAATGTTTAGCCACCAAAATCTTTATGAATAGCAATGGAACACTGTCAGCTAGCACCAGAATATTGAAACATGATGAAAAGCACCATAATATTGTCAGATACAGTGCCAGAAGATGAGCCCCTCAATTTGTAAGGAATTCAAAATACAACTAGGAAAGAGCTGCCCCCTCAAAGTAAAGTTGACTGTGGTGAAGCAAATAAAGTAAAGCCATTGGGACCATCATTTATTAATGGGCACAACTCAAAATGAAGAAAAACAGCTGTAAACATCCATTAATAATAAGAACAAAGAATGTATGAATCTAGGAAAATTGGAAACTGTATAAAATGAAATGAAATGCATCAACATCAATATCCTAGGCATTGTTGTTCTTGTTGCTGGGCACCATGGAGTAATGAGCAATGTTAAAATCATTGCTAGGCTTGAGCCCATTGCTGCTGCCACTGTATCAATACATCTCATTGGGGGCTCTTCATTTTTTCTCCAATCCTCCACTTTACCAAACACAATAGCCTTTTCCAGTGACTTCTTCATCCTGACAATATATCTGAAATATGGTAGATGAAGCATGGCCATCCTGACTTCCAAGAGCACTCTGACTATATTTATTCAAACCAGACTATTTGGTTTTTTAGCAGTTCATGGTACTTTCAATATTTTCCTCTAACACCAAAACTCAAATGCATCAATTATTCTACAAATGTGTTGAAAATAGCATGTCTTGGGTCAGGCACACCTTAGTCAAACTGACATCTTTGCTCTTGAAAATTTTAAAGAGGTCTTTAAGTAAAAGACCTCTTTAAAATAAAATTTTGTTAAGGATAATTCAAAAATTGCTGCAATAATATATATACAGGGAGCTTTCAGAAGCTCAAGCCAGATTCAGAAGAGAACATGTAACTAGGGATATCATTGCTGACAACAGGTATTATACACCAGATTTGTTTAATGCAATGTTTTAACTTCTTCAACTTTAACTTGCTTATGAACAGTTTATGGTATTGAAGGAAGAAATAAAGTCCAGGGTGCACTGAAGGCATGGCAGAGAACAAGTCTGAGAATTGATGGAACACAAATTGAATCTCAGTAAACTGATGAGGCACTGGAGGCACTCACTTATCTATGCCAACAAATTTGGAAAACAGCTATTGGCCAACTGATTGGAAAAGATTCATATTTGTTCCATTTTCAAACTGAGGTGACCTAATGTAATGTGGGAACCTTGGGTAACACCATTAATCTCACACACAAATGAAATTTTGCTAAGGATAATTCAATAATATATATATAGGGAGCTTTCAGCAGCTCAAGCTAGATTCAGAAGAGAACATGTAGCTAGGGATATCATTGCTGACAGATGGAATATGACTAAAAGCAATGATACCAGAAAGATATTCACATATGCTTTGCTAACTACACAAAGGTTTTTGATTGGGCTCATGGCAAGCTATACACATCATTGTGGAGAATGAGTAATCTGGAGCACCTAGTTGTGCTCATTACAAACCTGTACTTAGACCAAGAGTCAGTTGTTCTAACAGAACAAGGGAGAACAAAGGGACACTGAGAGGCTTAATATTAGGAAAGGTATGTGCCAGGGTTGTATTTTTTTCACCATACTTATTCAGCCTGTATACTGAGCAGATAATATGAGAAGCTGTATACTTTGGAGAAGAATATGACATTATGATTAGAAGAAGGCTCATTAACAACCTATAATATGCAAATACAGCCTTGCTTGCTGATAGTGAAGAGACCTTCAATACTGCTTATGAAGAACAAAGACCACAGGCTTCAGTTTGGGTTTTACTTTAATGTATAGAAAACAAAAATCCTCACCACTGTACCAACAAGTAGTATCATGGTAAATGGGGAAAAGATTGAAGTTGTCAAAGACTTCATTTTACTTGTATCAACCATAAACATTTATGGAAACAACAGTCAAGAAATCAAATCATATATTGCATTAGACAAATCTGTTCCAAATACCTTTTCAAAGTGTTCAAAAACAAAGATGTCAGTTTTTGAACTAAGGTGTTCCTGACCCAAGCCATGGTATTTTCAGTATCTTCTTATGCATGTGAAATTTGGACAATGAATAGGGAAAACTGCATTTGAGTTATGGTATTTGAGTGCCATGGATTTCTGGAAGAACAAAGAAACCTGTCTTGGATAAAGTACAGACAATGTTCCTTAGAAGCCAAGATGGTCAGACTTTGTCGCTCATACTTCGAACACATTATCAGGAGGGACCAATCCCCAGAGAAGGACATTATTCTAGGTAAAGTAGAGGATCAGCTAAAAGAAGAAGATCCTCAATGAAGTGTATTGGCATGGTGACAGCTGCAATAGGCTGAACATTTAGCAGAGATTGTGAGGATAGCCCTGGATTGGGCAGTCTTTCCTTCTCTTGTACATTGTGATGCTATGAATCAGAACCATCTGGACAACACCTAACAACAACAAGGAAGGGATGTAGCTTCCTGACAATATAGATCAGAATTTATGACTATGGAAACAGTAGAAGAAATTTATCACATGAGACAAGAGTTTGGTATTTATATGAGTATAAATTATAAAACAAACAAATCTGTTTTAGAAGAGGTATAGCCAGAATGCTTCTTGGAAGTCAGGATGGCCAGACCTCATCTCTCCTACTTCAGAGTTATTATCAGGAGGGTCAGTTCCCTGGAGAAGGACATTATGCTTGGTAAATTAGAGGATATGTGAAAAAGAAGAAGAGCCCAATGAGATGGATTGACACAGTGGCAGCAGCAATGGACTCAAGAATAGCAACAATTATGAGGTTGACACAGAACAGGGCAGTGTGACATTCTGTTGTACATAGGGTCACTATGAGTCAGTTCCAACTTGATAGTACCTAATAAAAACAACAAATTTATAATTCTTTTTATTAAGTGTTCTAAAAAAATCTTTCCAAGTTGCATTAACATGTCAAATAAAATAGTTGATTTGTAAATAAATCCTAATAATGAAACTGATGTGCATTTCCCTCTAGAGATAGTGAGTTGAATGGTATACTGATAGCCATTTGCAAGTAAATAGGTTTTTCTCTATCACTTTATTTATAATTTGATAATATGGAAAGTAAGGACACTTATAGAAATAAAGACTGGTTAGGTTTAACAGAGAAATAATTGGCTCAATCATAACTTCTTGGAACTGTTTTGGAATGGAGTGAGAAGCAGTAGAATTTTAGGAAGCATACCCACCTAGAGTTTGAGAAAGATTCAATCTGACATCAGGTTTGCATGATTTAGATATTTACCTGTAAGAGTCTCATCTTGGCAAAAACATAGCTAAATCTAATTGAGCAAACTAGAGCATCTTAAACAAGTTACAAACAAATCAGTGTTTGAGAAGCATCATCAATAAGTTCATTAGATGGGAGGATGATGAGACTTTGGATAGACCAATTATTAAAAAAGAACATGGTATTTAGGTATATGTTGTCAAGTGCCGTCGAGTTGATTCCGACCCATAGCGACCCTGTATAGGGTTTCTAAGGAGCAGCTGGTGAGCTTGAACTGCAGATCTTGTAGTTCAAATGGCTTTGCAGTCTGGCACATTAACCCACAGTGCCACACCAGGACTCCATTTAGTTATATAGTAGGTATATAATAGGCCAATATGAGAAGTAGGCCAAAATGAGAGAAACTGTCAATGAGACAGACTAATGCAACACCTGCAGCAACAGATTTAAATATACCAGCAATCAAAAGGATGGCATTGGAACTAACATTTTTTCTTTTGTTGTATCTAACATTCTGCTCTGTTATAAATAAGGTCACTAGGAGTTGGAACTGATTTATTGATACTAATAATAACAAACTATTTACAAAGGTGTGACTAGGGTGTATGTCATCAGAAGGGATAATCTAATGTCCTGGTACTAATAGCAATTCAGAAAAGTGCAAGCTGCTCTGAAAGCACTGGCAAAGAACTAGACTCCAGTAATTTCCAGAAGACACATTAGAATCTTTCCAAAGTATGAGAAATGAAATATCACCATCTTGGAACAAACAGATGCAGCACTAGTGGTGCTCACTTATTTTTGCTAAAACATTTGGAAGACCTAGCCAACCAATTGAAAAAGATTCATATTTTTGCACATTCCAAAAAACAGAAGGTGATCCAACAGATTATTGAAAGCATTGAGCAACATTATTAATATCACATGAGAGTAAAATTTTGCTGAAGATAATTTAAAAAGGGCTGCAATGGAAAAAAAATAACCATGCATTTTATATGGAAGGGAAAGAGTCCTGGGATAAGCAAAGCACTTTTTTAAGAAGAAGAAAATAGTTAGAGGCCTCTCACTCCTTGATTTCAAAATTTACTATATGACCACAATGGTCAAAACAGCCTGGTATTGGTACAATGAAAGATATGTAGATCAAAGGAACAGATATGAGAACCCAGACCTTGATCAGTCTAGACACAGCAAACTGATTTTTGACAAAGAGCCAAAACACATTAAATGGGGAAGAGAT
>NW_006408576.1:8880927-8882338 GCF_000296735.1 Chrysochloris asiatica
TGATTTCATGGAGTGACTGGTGGGTTTGAACCACTGGCTTTGTGGTTAGGAGTGCATACTCTACAGTGCCACACAGAAACTCTGAGAAAAAAAAAGTTAGAACACAGAAATCATTCAATTACTCTTCTTTGAATGAATATGAAGTTAATGGAAATGCCATTAATCAATTTATGGTTAATCCCATTAATCTGTACATTTAAAACATGATTTGTTTTCTTATTGACCTCTTCATTTTATCTCTACATAAAAATACTAAAAAGCAAAAGTATCTCAATGGTATAATCATTCTTTTTAGATAGTAGTTTATATGTCTAATGAACACATTAAAAATCATTGTGAAACACTTTCAAAGGGACAAGTTTATGTATTGTAAATACCTTCAAACTATTTTAAAGGCATGATAATGTTTAAGAATGCTGATGTCCAATACTCTGTATATAATAGCAGCTTTCCATGGACGATCTACTATCTGCTGAATAATACGTAAAAAAACAAGTTTAAAATAACATTACTTCTCTTTCTACTCCCGTAAAGATTTACACCCTCGGAAACCCTATACAGGGTCGCTATGGGTCGGAACTGACTCGATGGCACATAATAACAACAACAACAGAGTAAAACAATGGCTCAACAAATTCATGTTGCTAGGTTGCACTCAACATCTTTGTCTGTTGGCTTAGAGCTTAGAGCACATTCCAGCATACCACAATTTTGTTGAATTTTTCTGAAAAGTGAATATTCTGGATAGGTATTTTTGATAATCCAGGTTTTCATGCAAGTTTAGGATTTGGATCTACTGAAACCAGTTGTCAACTTTTTCTACAAGTTGACCAGCATTTCTTTTACATTGGAAGTTTTAGCTGTTTGACAAGGAGGTCTTTACTTTTTCTTTCTTCTAGATGCTTAAAATGGTGGCAGTGAAGGGGTGGTTAGGTAAACAAGATTAGGGTCAAGTGGATTTTGGAAGCTGAATGACGCTTTATGGGAACTATTATCTTTTTGTCCAGAGAGACATTTTTTTTTTTTAATCAGTTAAAGTATAAGTAATTATTTCCATGAAAACTGTGATTGTTTCATTAACCTTATCTTTGTTTTCAAACAATGGAACTAAGAATGAGTTATTTTCTTTGTATTCAGTTGAACTGTGGTTTGAAAAGCTAATGAAAAGTATTGAAAATATATTTCAAAGCATCTGTGAATCCTGAGTCATTTGAAAAATAGCTATATGGAACCATTAAGTAATAGAGTTCCACATCCTGAGAAAGAAAAACAAACAAAAAATTCTCTAGTTTCAACAGAATGGAATCCTGATGGTGGAGTGGTTAAAACACTCAGCTGATAATCAAAAGGTAGGCTGTTTGAACCCACCAATCACTCCATGAGAGAAAGATGTAACAGACTGTTTCTGTAA
>NW_006408576.1:8882763-8916416 GCF_000296735.1 Chrysochloris asiatica
TACGAATCGGGCTGCGAACCTTAAGGTCAGCGGTTCGAAACTACCAGCCGCTCCGCGGGAGAAAGATGAGGCTTTCTACTCCCGTAAAGATTTACACCCTAGGAAACCCTGTACAGGGTCGCTATGGGTCGGACCCGACTCGATGGCACTTAACAACAACAACAATAGTAAGATACGAGTGCTGGTGTGGCATTGTGGGTTAATGCGCCAGACTGCAAAGCCATTTGAACTGCAAGGTCAGTGGTTCAAGTTCACCAGCTGCTCCTTGGAAACCCTATACAGGGTCACTATGGGTCGGAATTGACTCAATGGCACTTAACAACAATAACAATAGTAAGATTAGCTAATACCACTATTATTCTAATTTATATGCACAAACCATTAAAACCAATGATAATGAAATTGAAGAATTGTACCAGCTTCTTCAGTTTGAAATTGAGCAAACACACAATTAACATGCACTAATAATTACTAGTGACTTGAATGCAAAGTTGGAAACAAAGAAGAATCAATATGGATTTTGTGTTAGAAATAATGCAGATTGCATGAAGTAATTTTTAAAGACCAATGGCATATTCATTGCAAATACATTTTTAAAACAACTTAAAAAGTGCCTACACACCTACAGTTTACAAGATGGAATACACAGGAATAAAATTGACTACATCTGTATGAAGAGACAATGGAGAAGTTCAATATCATAATCCAAACCAAGATCAGAGACAGACAGTGGAACAGACCATCAATTGCTCCTTTGCAATTTCAGGCTGAAGCTGAAGAAAATTAAACAAGTTCATGAGATCCAAATAATAAATGTACAGACCATCTCAAGAACATAAGAGTTGGAGGAGGACATCCAGAACATCATACTGGAAGAAAGCAAAAGGTCATTAAAAAGACAGGAAAGAAAGAAAAGACAAAATGGATGTCAGAAGAGACATGGAAGAAATGAATCAGAGAACTGAACAGAAAATTTCAAAGGGCAACTCGAGAAGATAAAGTCAAGTAATAATGAAATGTGAAAAGACCTAAAGTTATAAAACTAAAAAGGGAAAACATGTTTAACATTTGTAAAGCTGAAAGAACTAAAGAAAAAATTAAATTCTTGATTTGAAAATTTGAATGGTCATTATATTTTCAAAATATTAAATGATGTTTAAAGCACCAAAAGGAGTTGGAAGTAATATACAAAGTTACTGTGCCAAAAATAAATGATTAATGTTCAATCATTTCAAGATGTAGCATTAGACCAAGAACCAATGGTAATGAAGGAAATAGTCTAAGCTGCACTGAAGACATTAACCAAAACCAAGTCTTCAGGAATTAGCTTAATACAAATTAAAAATATTTCAACAAACTGATACAGCCTGGAAGTGCTCTCTCATCTATGTCCAGAAAATTTGAAGAAAGCTATCTGGCCAACCAATTGAAAAAGATCCAACTTTGTGCTCATTCAAAAGAAAGGTGACCCAATAGAATGAAGAAATCATTGGGCATTTTCATTAATATCACATGCAAGTAAATGTTTGCTTAAGGTAATTTAAAAATGATTGCAACAGTACATAAGCATAGAATTACCAGAAATCAAAGCCTGATTCAGAAGAGCATGTGGAACTAAGGATATCACTGCTGATATCACATGAGTTTTGGCTGAAAGCAGAGAAACATCTGATACCAAGCATATGTCTATTTGTGTTTTATTGAATATGCAAAGACTTTTTACTGTATAGATCATAATAAACTATAGATAGCATTACAAAGAATAGGTATTCCAGAACACTTCATTGTGTTTATGAGGAAACTATACATAGACCAAGAGGCAGTCATTTGAACAGAACAAGGGGTTACTGAATGGTTTAAAATCAGGAAAGGAATTTGCCACGGTTGTATTCTTTCATAATATTGACTCAATTTGTATGCTGAGCAAATAATCCAAGAAACTAGATTATATGAACAAGAATATGTCATCAGCATTGGAGCCAGCCTTATTAAAAACTTGAGATATGCAGATGATATATGCTGAAAGTGTAGAAAATGTAAAATAGTACTAATGAAGAGCAAAGACTATAGCCTTCACTATGGCTTGCACCTCAGTGCAAGGAAAGCAAGGCTATTCACAAATTAACAAATGAATAACATCTTGATTAAAGGAGAAAAGCTTGAAGTTCTCAAAGAAGTCATTTTACTTGGATCCACAATCAACACTCATGAAACAGCAGTCAAGAAATGAATGACATATTCCATTGTGTAAATCTGCTGCACGTGACCTTTTTAAAGTGTTAAATAGCAAAGATATCAGTTTGAGGACTAAGGTTTTCCTGACCCAAGTCTTGATATTTTTGGTCAACATCATGGTCGATAAAGTGGATAGTCAACGATAAAGAGGAAGATCCTTAAGGAGCTGGATAGACAGTAGAATCAGCAATGGGCTTAAACCTAGCAACAACTATAAAGGTGGTACAAGACTAGACAGGTTTCCTTCTGTTGTATATAGGATTGCTACAATTTAGAGCCAGCTCAAAGGCACTTCACCATAGCAATAACAGCAAAATTTGTGTTCAAGTATATGATTGTCATGTAGCCATTTTTTTGTCACTTGATGGAATTTCTCCAAAGAATAATTAACTTCCCAACCATTATCTTAAATATTTCCTGGAAAAAAATAGTTTTCAATATAAAATATAAAAATGTCATATATCTTCTGGTTCGAAAGAAATTGTATTATTTTGAATATTCTCTTCTTGAGAAGTAAAGTCTCTACAAAGCTCACTATTTCTGATTTTGCCTTTGTAGTATGAGGTTTGTTGTGATTTTTAAGTGTCATCAGGTCAGTTCTGAACCCTAGTGACCTGTATAGGGTTTCTGATGAGCAGCTGGTGAGCTTGAACTACTGACCTTGCTGTTGAAACCTACTTTGTAGTCCAGCAAATTAACCCATAGCACCACACCAGGACTCCCATATTTGGATAGGACTACTATTATTATAACCCACTCACTCTTTATTGAGTCTTGTGGTGAACTTTCAATGCTATTTTTATCCCAGACAGATCTTCCACCAAGTTAGAGATCTCAAGAACTAATTTTCATTTAATTCATATAGTCTTTTCTTAAGAATACTTTATTAAAACATTCTTCATTACCCCACCATCTGGACACAGAATTTGGATATCTTACACAGAATATACCACATACTATCTTTGTATTAATATTTAAAACTTTTTTCTTTATATGCTGGCCCAAAATGGTTCAACTTGTTCAGCACTTGCATATGAACTTAAATCTTGACAACTTGAATTCACCCAGAACTGTCTTGGAAAAAAGGCTTGGAGATCTAGTACTGAAAATTCACACTCAACTCTCACCCTACATTCTACTGTGATACACAGGGGATCACCATGGATTGGAACTAATTTGGTGACAATTGTTCTGTTCTGTTCTTTTTTTATTTTTCCCCTTACAATATTAATTCATCTGTTACTATTGCTTGGAAATGTATTTATATGGTTGATTTTTTATGATCAATCTTGATTTAAATTATACTATTCTTGTACAAACAATTAAGTCAATTATGCAAAAATAATATATGTGTATTATCCATTATAATTTCATTTTATGGCATATATTTACCTCTCTCTGCCTTCCTTCCTCCCCTTCTCCCCAGTGTATATGACTGGTATTCTTCTTTATGGATCTGGAGAGTCACATTCCTCTTATGACTTTTTGAAATGTGCTGTGTAAAGTGACATATATTGTAAAAAAAATATTTCATATATAGGAAAATAAAAATAATAAGTTTAAAAAAGCAGTTAATTATCAAGAATTCAGAGTACTACATCAAGTTATATAATCTTTGCTTTGAAGATGAGAAAATGAAACAAAATGGACTGGTGGTCAATTGGCTGATCCTTTACATCCCATGTTAATAGATTAAGTTTGTGTGAGAATGAAAAAACAAAACAATAAAATAATCCTTACAACCATCATGAATGCAGACAATTACTTGATGAAAGTTGGAAGGAAGTAAATATCCTTGCTCTATCTTCCCACTGTGGATGATAAGTTTGATAAGGCATTTCATTTTTCCTTTGTTCTCCTCTCTCTTCTACCTTCATGAAAGTAACTGATTTAGAATCAAACCAAGATAGCAGACAATAAATAGTCTGTTAATTGAATACACCTTGAAATTGTTTAGGGTCTCTGAATAGTGTTTACCTTAGTTGCAATAATATTACTGATGCTAGAAGTCAAGTTTTACATTAGCATTTTGGATTTTTTAATTTCCATTGAAACAAAGAAAAAATGAAGAGAAGGAAAAGTAATAGTTGGAGGAATTGTAAGACAAAAAGAAAAGAAAGGAAAGGTTGGAAGGAGAGCAAGAATGAGAAGGATGTTATGGTATGAATGAGTCTTGATAGTCATTGCAGCTGGGAGAGAAAATCTTCTTTTGGAAGGGTGTTTTCTACCTTATCCACTCACTTCTGAATCCTGTTTTTGTATCTTTCATATTTTAATATACCATATTGTAAATAAAAACAGAGAAAGTTAGGTGCTAGTTTAATTACTTTGGGTGAGGGTTGGTACACTAATAAGGAGTATTTTCTTATACATATTAAATAAACACCTAACCGAGAATATATGACCAGTGGCAATCTCATATATTCTAAAAGGAGGATAAACCTATAAAGGTTTATCTGCAATTTATGTACTTTGGTTAAAAAACTAATGTACACATATTCATTCAATAACTTAATACTGTTGGTGGAAATTCAAACCATATGGGATTATGTTACTTATTCCAAAATGTTCATTTTATCACTCTAGCACTGGATTGTTATTCACCAAGTCGGCAGTTCAAACCCACCAGCCACTCCTTTGAAACCCTACACAGGATCACTATGATTCGGAACCAACTGCATGGCACTTAACAACAATGATATCAGAAATGCACTTAAAGAAAAATATTATTAAGACTTACCTGATATATAGCTGGGAACAAGGAAAGATAGGCAGAAGGAGACATAATGACAGTGGAAATGATTTATGTTCAAATTGAACACCATCCATCATAGCACTGTTACAAATCTATAATGTGTGTGATAGAGTCTCTAGAGATAGAGTCACTACAGTGAGTGTATTCAAGATTAAACTGACCTCAAACTTTCCTCTCAGGATAATAAATTTAAAAAACATGCACATCGTAGCAGTACCTGATAACATGTCTCAGTGCAATAACTAGAAAATATACCTAAGGCAAATGTAAACAGTACCTGATAATAAGGCTTTTCTGGAACAGCTAATTAAATGTTTAATAAAGATATGTGAGTTGAATCTCAGCAGTACAATCCGTGCTGTGGTTTCCCTAAAGAAACAGGCTTCATTAGGGGTGGTAGAATCCAGCACATTTCATTCTCTAATGATTTGTTACTTTCATGGATATTTGAGTTCCTTCAACAGACATTGACTACATGCATAATAAGTGTCAGGCAGTGAGTGTCTCAATCTCCTGAAACTAAGGAACTCAGAAAGTGCTGTGAGTTAGGTGTTAGACTGTTGAAACTGGTCGGTAGTTCAAACTCATCAGCTACTCCACAGGAGAAAGGTAAGGCTATCTGGTAATATAAAGTGTTATAGTCTCTAAAACCCTATATAAAGTCACTATGAGTAGGAATCAAGTCAGTGGCAATGAGTGGTCTAGGGTTTTGTCTAGAGTATCAAGAAAGACAAAGAATAAAACCTAAGAACTGTAATAAATTATACTTAAAGGGAAATGAAGATTTTAAAAAACCATTTATTCAGAATATTAAAGAGGAAAAACCTTGATTCTTCCTCCACGTACCCTCCCAGAATTGTGTTTTCAGGGTGGTGGTTGCTTAGTGCCGGTTAGTCGATTCTGACCCATAGCGATTCTCTATAAGGCTTCCGAGGAGTGACATGAAATGACGACCTTGCAGTTCAAACTGACCTTGCAGTTCATCGTATATCCTATAGTGCCATACCAGATTCCTACTGTGTACCATATGTGAGAATAATTTACAAGTATTGCTATAAAATCATAGAAACCTTTATTAAAAAAATATCAACTGTGAAGCTATTCCTTCTTGACATTTTCTCCATCTAGGACTTTGCACTTCTGAAGATGGTGTTTCCATCTTTATAACATGTATAAAATAATGGTGTTCTCTTGCATTTGCACCACATCAGAAGCGGCTGGGGACTTTGGATCCAGAGAGGGAGAGGAACTGTGGGCCGAAGACTGAGGGAGGAGGAGGGAGCGTAGAGCACGGGCTTCTAGGATATGCCCTTTGGTCGGAAGACGATGCATGGAGGGGATTTATATATATATATAATGTTTGGAAATAAAAAGATAGATTGAAGGAGTAAGATCAGGACTGTAGGGTAGGGGGAGTAAATTTCCAAGTGAAATTCTGATAGGCCAGCCCTTGCTACT
The DNA here is from genome assembly GCF_000296735.1 of Chrysochloris asiatica. Lineage (NCBI taxonomy): Eukaryota > Metazoa > Chordata > Mammalia > Afrosoricida > Chrysochloridae > Chrysochloris > Chrysochloris asiatica. The sequence goes on from NW_006408576.1 coordinate 8,889,212, forward strand.
CAAAAAGATTAAGTAAGTAGCACTCTAGTGATAAGAAAAAAAAAAAAATTAGCTTGCTTTCTTGGACTTTTCTCACTTACACAGTTTTTAGTTCTCTAAAAACTTCATAATAAGTCCTGAAATCATACTGTGTCCTTTAAGAAAAATATATCAACATTACCTCTCTGTAGTCTCAAGGAACAGTCACCATGACCTCTGAAATGATTTCTTTATCTTTAATTTAACTGACTCAGCAATTCCTCACAGGTTTGTCAGGATCCTCCTCTGACCCAAACCATGATATTTTCAATAGCCTCTTATGTATGAAAGTTGGACAATGAAAAAGGAAGACCATAGAAGAATTGATGCACTTGAGTTATGGTGTTGGAGAACATGGAAAGTACCATGCACTGTGAGAAAAAAACAATTTTGTGTCGAAAGTACAGCCAGAATGCTCCTTAGAAGCCAGAGTAGTGAGACTTCACCTCTCATATTTCAGACATATTATCAGGAAGGACCAGTCTCTGAAAAAGGACATTATGCTTGGTAAGGTTGAGGGTCATAGACAAAAATGAAGACCCCCCCCCAAAAAAAAAATAGGGGCTGGCACAGTGACAGAAGCAATGTGCTCATATGTAACAATTGTGAGGATGGCGCAGGACCTGCAGTGTTTTGTTCTGCTGTGCATAGGGTCACTATGAGTCAGAACCAACTCAATGTCACCTAACAACAACAGCAATGAGACTTAGATAAGATTATGGTGAAAACATATGTCTGCCATGATCCACTGATGATAAATGTTTGAACACATTTTGTTTGGAATAAACCTGTGTATGTATGAACTGGAAGTCTACTAGGAACATTTTTTACTCCCTGTTATTGCTAGATACCCTCAAATCACTTCTGACTCATAACAACCCCTTGCACAACAGAACAGCATCCCCGGAACTGGTCCCTCCTGGCAATATGTCCAAAGTCTCGCTGTCCTCGCTTCTAAGAAGCATGTGGCTATATACTTCTTACAAAACAGATTTGTTTGTTCTCCTGGAAAACCATGATACTTCCAATATTAGTAACCAAAATCACAATTAAAACGCATCGATTCTTCTACAATCTTCCTTATTCACTGTCCAACTTTCTCATACATCTGAAGCAAATAAAAATGCCATGGTTTGGGTTAGGCACACCTTAGTCTTCCAACTGATATCTTTTATCTTGAACATTTTAAATACGTATTTTGCAGCATATTTGCCTAATACTATATATTGCTTGATTTCTTGACAGCTGATTTTATGAACATTGATGATGGATACAAGCTAAGTTAAGTCTTTGACAACTTCAATATTTCTCCATTAATCAGGATGTTATTCACTGGTTCAGTTATGAGGATTTTCATTTTCTTTACATTGAGGTAAAACCCTTACTAAAGGTTGTGGTCTTTGACCTTAATCAGTAAATTCTCTTTGCGTTCGACTAACAAAGTTGCGGCACCACAGATTGCTAATGACTGTGCTTTCAATTCTGATGACATGCATTTCTTCATATAATCCTGTTTCTTGGATTATTTGCTCAAAATACAGTTTTAATAAGTATGGCAAAAGGATGCTACCCTAATGCCCACATTTCCTGATTTTAAATCAATCAGTACTCTCTTATTCTGTTTGGATGACTGCCTCTTGGTCTATGTTCAGATTACTCATGAGTACAATTAGGTGCACTTGAAAACCCATTTTTCAAAATATTATCCATAGTTTGTTATGATCCATAAAGTACAATTTCTTTATGTAGTCAATAAAATACAAGTAAATATTTTTGGGGATTTTCTCTGCATTCAGGTAAGATCTATCTAACATCAGCAATGATATCTTTTATTCTGGCAGCTCCCTATTGATGTATTATTGCAACCATTTTTAAATTATCTTCAGCAAAATTTTGTGTGTGATATAAATGATACTGTTTGATGATTTCTGTGTTCTGTTGTCTCATCTTTCTTTGAGATGGGCACAAATATGCATTTCTTTCAACTGCGTTAGCCAGGTAACTGTAATTTCTTGACATAGATGAGTTTCCAGTACTCATTAGTTTGTTGACAACTTTTATTCTGTATTTTATTAATACCAGGAGCTTTATTTTTCATCAATGTCGTCAGAGCCTCTCATATTTCTGTCTTCAATAACATCAGTCTTGATCATGTGTCACATGTTAAAATGATTGAACATCAACCAATTCTTTTTGTTACAGTGACAATGTGCATTGTTTCCATCTTCCTTTGGTGTTTCAGTGTCTTCCAATATTTTGGCCATTGTTTTTAATGTTAAATGCACGCAAGTCTATTACAATTCATAGCTATCCTGTCTAGGATTTATGACCACCAAACTTGCTGTTAGCAGTCCAGTGTTTATTCTACAGCATCACACTCAGATTAAATTTTGCCCAAAGAAAACTTCAATATTACAACCTGAGGCCTGACTTATTTATTTATTTATTTATTTATTCCAGTTTTTTCAGCTTGACAAATTCTGAATGTGTACTTCCCTTTGGATTTTCTAACTTTAGGTCTTTGTACATTTGTTGTATTATCAAGATGTCCTTTGAAATTTTCTAGTCAGTTATTTTACATCATTATTTCTCCTAGTTGCTTTAGCATGTCTACCTTCAAGAGCAAGTTTCAGACTCTCTTCTGACATCCAGTTTGGTCTTTCCTTTCTCTCCTATCTTTTAAATGACATTTTGCTTTCTTCCAGTATGGTATTCTTGATGTCATCCCACAACTCTTCTGGTCTTTGGTTATTAGTGTCAAATGCATTAAATCTTCACTTGATATGGCCTCTAAATTTAGGTGGCAGATGCTCAAAATCATATTTTGGCTTTCATGGGCATGCTTTAATTTTGTTCAGCTTTGGCCTCAACTTGCCTATGAGCAGTCATTCCCTGATCATGCTTTGGCTGATACTATTGATATTCTATATCATTGATTCCTACAGATGGTGTCAATTTGATTTCCATGTAGTCCATGGGGAGAGGTCCAGGTATATAGTCTCCTTGTATATTGTTGCAAAAAATATTTGCAATGAATATGTCATTGGTCTTGCAAAATTTATCATGTGACCTCTAGCATTTATTCTATCACTAAGGCCACATTTTCTAACTACTGATGCTTTCTCTTTGTTTCCAATGTTCACATTTTAATTATCAGTAACGATCAATGAATCCTGATTACATATCTGATAATTGTAGACTAAGGTGGCTTTAGTGGTTGTTGTATAAATTTGAATAATAGTGACACTAACAGGTCTTTCTTATAAGTGTATGGATATTATCTTATTACAGATAGCATTGTACTTCAAGGTATGTGTTGAAATGTTCTTTTTGGTAATAAATGTAATATCATTTCTCTTGAATTTGTTGTTCCTGGCATAATACTACTTCACTGTTCTGATTCAAAATGTTAAAAAACAAAAAAACAGTTCATTTCAGCTCATCATTTCATTTTTGATTTTCATTTAAGCTTTCCATTTCATTTTTGAAAACTTCCAGTTTTCTTAGATTCATATTTCATTTATTTTCAGATTTCAATTGTTGTTGTTGTTGTTGTTATGTACCGTGGAGTCGGTTCTGACTCAGAGCGACCCTACCCAGCGTTTCTGAGGCTATAAATCTTTACGGGATTTACATCTTTCTCCGGCGGAACCGCTGGTAGTTTTGAACTGCTGACCTTGAGGCTCGCAGCCCGACTAGTAACCACTACGCTACCAGAGCTCCTTCAGATTCCAATTATTAATGGATATTTCTCCGAATTTTCTTTTGCCACATCAGAAAATGGAGTTCCTGAAAACATAGTTCCATTTATGTCATTTAGGTCAACTGTACTTTGAGAAGACAGCTCTTTATCCATTTGTTTTGAGTGCTTTCCAACCTGAGAGGCTCATCGTCCAGCACTATTTCTAACAATATTCTGCCGCCATTCATAAGCTTTTCAATGATTGACCATTCGGAAGTGGTCCACCTCTACTTCTTCTTAGTCTGTGTTAGTCTGGAAGCTCTGCTGAAAGCTTTCCATTATGGATGACCTGGCTGCTATTTACAATACTTGTGGCATAATTTCCAGCATCACAGCAACACACAAACCACCACAGTCATATAAACTGACAGACAATTGATGGAGTGTTTTACTTTCTCTTTGCATATGTTAAGGAAAAATAATGGCACAGTAGTTAAAGTGCTTGAATGCTAACCAGAATTTTGGTGGTTCCAATCTACCCACTCACTGCTCCATGGGAGAAAGATGCAACTATATGCTCCCCTAAATTTCTATAAGTTTAAATATCCAATGGACTAGTTCTTCTCTGTCATATATGATCATATATGAAGGAATGCATTTGACAGCAATTTACCATATTGTGCTGGCTATTGATTCTTTGAGACCATATATTGTTATCATTTTTAAAGATCAATTATAAAACTTATTTACATAGGTTATAATTTATAAATAGACATTCATCTATATTGGCAGACACTCTACTAGGTCATAAAGTAAAGGGACATTTCTTAGGTGTCAAGAAACAAGGGAATGGTAACTTTACAAATGACTATAATACAGTGATTTAAGAAAACTCAGGCCCCCTTAACCATCTGCTTGTATCACTATGTGCTTACATTTAGGGTAAGCAAGTTGAGAAATGATGGTAATGTGATGTATACAGCACACTACAGTCAGGTTGTGATTCCAAAATATGTAGATACTGTGGTTGTTGGTCTAATATGCATTAGAGAAAATAATTAAGATTCTTGGCCATAGGTTGTGCCTGCCACTCTTGTTAAGCTGTTCATAATTGAATGCTTTGATCATGATTAATGGAAAAGGAAATAATTCATTTCAAACACACCAAAGGGAAAATCAGCTAAGAGCTACCACCAAAGCTATTAGAGCATCTCTGAAGATGAGGAACTGTTCTGCTAGACAGAAAATAGAGTCTTTCATGTGGTTGAAGGTTTGGATTTAATACTGTGTGTGTGTTTGTGTGTCTAAATACTAAGGCTGAGAGAAGAAAAAAAACAATAGTAATTAGAGTAATTAAAACATAGTTACATGGACTGATATACTATTCTGATTTTCCAAGAAAATTTTTATTAATTACTACATGTATTTATTTAATTATATACTTATCTACCAAATTTTATTGCAGAGATGAAAGAAACTTGGTTCCATTCATTAAGTTTCACAATCCTGTGTACTATAAGGCTGCAAAGTCCTTAAGATGAGTTTATACATTCAAAATCAACTTACAGTATATAAGCAACAACAAAAACATTAATAATTATTGGTCTCTTAATATGTTAGATACTAAAATTTTATATTTAGTATTTTCTATTTTAATTTAACCATGATAGAGTCAGTATTATTATAATCAATTTAAATATTTGAAGCATGAGACAGACAGAAGTTAAGTAAGTTAAGTGATATTAATACTTGTCTGACTATGGCCAAAATACTTGTCTGATTATGGACAAAATCTGCAAGCATTACTAGTAACCGCAGTCTGCTAGGCATTTTATCCAGTGCTCCCAATAACAGATATTTGGGGATCTGTACATATAAGAAGGCTTCAAAATATTTGTAGGAAAATAGAATTAAAGGACAATGGAATTTTTCCATGAACTTTTTGAAGCTCCTTCATATATATTAGGAGCTCTGTTAGCGTAGTAGTTACGAGTCAGTCTGCTAACCTTAAGGTCAGTGGTTCAAAACTACCAGCATTTCCATGGGAGAAAAATGAGGGTTTCTGCTCTCATACAGATTTACAGGCCTTGCAAACCCAATACAGGGTTGCTATGAGTTGGAACTGACTCCACAGCACATAACCACCACCACCATATAGTATATAGAAGATGAAAGTAATATATACACTATTGGCATTGTCCAAAAGGCTAGAAAGTAACATTCCTGAGATTTGACCACAGGTCTTTTAAATCCAAGGCCAATAATCTTACCATAAAGCTCTAACTTACAGATGTTGCTGGAAGATAATGCACAGATGATAACACTGCTTCCATTGTACATAAGCCATTTTGTTTGAAGTCTTCCCAGTGGGATAATTTCTTTTAACCAGAATTCTATCTCCTATTAACTGCCAAATATATTTCATAAAGGTACAGGCTATAGTAATATAGGGTTTTTATTTTGTGAGTGGGTTACACAGTGCACACACATACACATACAGGCACACAGTTGTCAGAATTAACCGACATCTCACAGCTTTATTGGACTGCAAGCTAGCATCAAAAAATAGAAATTTTTTACTTCTGTTCTATTAAACCATGATTTTTTTTTACATAAATAGAATCCCAGTTAGACCACCAGTAGATCAAAGGCAAAACTGCATTAAGGAGCAGTCAGGTTGCTGAGGCTGGCTGACTTCTGACAGCTTTCAGCTGCTTTCATCAAACACCTCTCAGTACAGACAGGCACCTTTTTTGCCTTTTGTCTAGTCAGAAAATGAGAGAGATGATAGCTGCCTTTTGGTCTTAATCCTAACCACTCTGCTTTACAGGAGATGAAAGGTATACCAATTATTATTGGTAAATAACTGACTACAGTATGTATTTATTATCCTAGTTACCATTACAAATTACATGATATTCTCAGTGACCTGAGGAAAGGAAATATTTAAAACAAACAAACTCTCTACCATCAATATATGATGAGCATCCAGAGAAGACACCTCTGTCAAAGTGTATTCAATACAGTTTCAGCAAGAAGATAAAATCAAATGAAGATTCCTGGATCTCACTGGCGTTAGTCTCTCATGATGGTATTCACTGAGGTTATATGTGTGTATGTAAGGATGTGTGAAAGTACAAAAAGAGAGAACTCTAGCTTTATGAAGCTATATCTAATGTTGTTGTTGTTGTTGAGTGCCGTGGAGTTGGTTCCGACTCATAGCAACCCTGTACAGGATTTCCGAGGCTGTAAATCTTTACGGGAGCAGAAAGCCTCATCTTTCTCCCGCGGTTCGTAGCCTGATTCGTAACCACTACGCTACCAGAGCTCCTTATCTAATGTTGTTGTTGTTGTTAAGTGCCGTCAAGTCGGTTCCAACCCATAGCGACCCTGTACAGGGTTTCCGAGGGTGTAAATCTTTACGGGAGCAGAAAGCCTCATCTTTCTCCCGTGGAGTGGCTGGTAGTTTCGAACCGCTGACCTTAAGGTTCACAGCCCGATTCGTAACCACTACGCTACCAGAGCTATCTAATGTTAGGGTTCTCTTATTACTCAAATGTTTTCACATGGATAATTTTATGTTATTGCTCTTGGATATCAGTGATATGTCAGCATGGGAACAATTGATCTAGGTAATATAGTAATTTTAGGATGTATCTTTGAAAACCACTCATTACCAGGTATGCATTCTGCTTCCAGAAGCGTTTATCCAGAGAGTGCAAATTTTACATTTATGCAAGGTTTGAAATGTCAACAATAAAATTATTAATATTTGACACTTTTGTCTTACAATGGTGCGCATGTGTGCATATCTATACACATGTATGTGTATGTGGAAATTATGAGGAGGATGGACTTATGTCTTGGTCATAGAACTATGGATAGTTAAGTTTATATAACCTTTTATTTAATCTTCAGAACAATATTGAGATACAATTAGCATTTTAGGATTGTAAGTATCCTAAAATGAAAGAAATTGAAATCCTAGAAGTTAACATAAATTGTAGAACTTCACAGTGTTAGTAAGATTATAAACCAGGCTTCAAACCTAGATATGTCTACCTTATCTGTGCCAAGATGCCAAATGAAGGGTAATAGAAACAGAACAGAAGAAAGTAATAAGATTTAAAGGAAATTATTTGGATTTGAAAAGGAAAAGTAAACAAATTTTCATTTAAATGATTATTATTTTTTTTTAATTTACCACCTTTGAGTACTTGTTTATTCTTTGTTATTATTATTATTATTTCAGTATGTTTGACTTTTCTTATTATACGAAATTTATCTAGATACTTATGTCCACTCATAACCTTTCTCCAGACTGAAAGTTTTCTCAGTATTTCAATTATTTCTATAAGATATTTATCATCTGTTTTATGAAGCTAGATTTGATCCATCATTCATCTGTCAATTTGTCACACTGTGATGGCTTGAGTGTTGCTATGATTTTGGAAGTGATACCAAGGGTATTTTAAATACCAGCAGGGTCACCCATGGTGGAAAGGTTTTAGCTGAGTTCAGACAAAGACAGACTAGGAAGAAGGAGAGATGGACTACATCCAGATATTTCGTCACTGAAAACCTTATGAATAGAGTGGAACACTTTAGCACCAGAAAATTGATTATTAAAATATGGTAAAGAGCATCAGGATGTTGTCAGATACAGTGCCAAAGATGAACCCTTCAGGTTAAAAGGCACTCAGAATGCAACTGGGGAAGAGCTATCTTCTTAAAGTAAAGTTGAAAGTGGTGACACAAATGGTGTAAAGCCCTTAGGACCTTCATTTGTTGATGGGGCACAACTCAAAATGGAGAATAAAACTGATAAACATACATAAATAATACAACAATATTCTAGGCATTAGTGAGCTGAAATGCACTGGTATTGGTCATTTTGAATCTGACAAGTACTATGCCAGGAATGGCAAATAGAGGATGAATGGCATCAAATTCATCATCAAACAGAACATAACAAGATCTGTCTTGAAGTAAAACCCTGTTTGTTATAGGATAATATCCATATGTCTACAAGGAAGACCAATTAATACCACTATTCAAATTTACACACCAACTAACTGCTAGTCAGTGATGAAGAAACTGAAGAATTACACCAACTTCTTCCGTCTGAAATTGGCCAAACATTAAATCAAGATGTATTGATAATTACTACTAACTGGAATGCAAAGGTTGGAAACAAAGATCAGTTGTTGTAAATTATGCCATTGGTGATAGAAAGATCACATGACAGAAATATGCCAGATGAATGACTTCTTTAGTGTAAAATGTAAATACCTTTTAAAAACAACATAAAAGACAATTATCCACATGGATCTTACAAGATGGCATACACATAAATCAAATAGACTATATCTATAGAAAGAGATTGTGGTGGAAAAGGTTCAGGCTGAAGTTGAAGAAAATGAAAACAAGTCCAGAAGAGCCAAAATATGACCATAAATATATCCCACTTGAATTTAGAGATCATCTGAAGACCATATTTAATGAATTAGACATTAAAGACTGAAGACCAGAAGAGTTGTGGGATAACATAAAGAACATCATACAAGAAGAAAGTAAAAGGTCATTAAAATGACAAGATATAAGGAAAAGACCAAATTGGATGTCAGAGGAGACTATGAAACTTGCTTTCTTTTGGGCAGTTGCTGAAGCAAATAGAAGAAATGAGGAGGTACAAGACCTGAACAGAAAATACCAAAAGGCAGCTCAAGAAGACAAAGTATAATGAAGTGTTTAAAGACTGGGGAAAGGAAACTAAAAGGGAAGAACATGCTGAGCATTTCTCAAGCTGAGGGAAATGAAGAAAAAAGTCCAGCATTGACTTGAAGTAGTGACGGACTCTATGGGTGAGATATTGATAATGTAAAAGCATCAAAAGAGGATGGAAAGAATACACAGAGTCATTGTCCTGAAAAGAAATGGCTGGTGATCACCCATTTCAAGAGGTAGCCTATGAACAAACCAAAAGCAGGAAAGGGCATCACTAAGGAAGAAAATCATAGACCAATAAGACTAATGAATATAGATGCAAAAATTCTCAGCAAAATCCTAGCCAACAGAATTGAGCAAAACATCAAAAAGATAATACATCACGATCAAGTGGAATTCGTAACAGGGATGTAAGTATGGTTCAACATTAGAAAAAAGATCAACATAAACCACAATATAAATAAGAAAAAAAGAAAAGAACAACATGATCATACTGATTGATGCTGAAAAGGCTTTTGACAAAATCCAACATCCATTTCTGATAAAAAACATTTAAGAAAGTAGGAATTGAAGGTAAAATCCTCGAAATAATTAAGAGTATATACAAAACCAACAACCTACATTATTCTCAATGCAGAGAAACTGAAAGCCTTCCCTCTTCAAACAGGAACCAGACGAGGATGCTCTAGGTCACCACTCCTGTTGAATATTGTGCTGGAAGTCTTAGCAAGAGTTATACAGCAAGACAGGGAAATTAAAGACACCCAAATTGGCAAAGAGGAAGCAAAATTCTCTCTGTTTGCAGATGATATGATCCTATACATAGAAAACCCCAAAGACTCAGTAAAAACGCTACTAGATCTCATTGGAAGATTCTCCAAAGTGGCAGGATATAAACTTAACATCCAAAAATCAGTTGGATTACTCTATACAAAAAAACGACAACACTGAAAAGGACATTGGGAAAGCAACACCTTTTATAATAGCTCCCCAAAGGATGAAATATATAGGACTAAATGAAACCAGAGAAACAAAGGATTTATACAAAGAAAACTACAAAACACTACTACAAGGAAACAAATGAGACCTACAAAAATGGAAGACTGGACCATGCTCCTGGATATGAAGACTTAACATTGTGAAAATATCAATACTGCCCAAAGCAATTTACACATATATGCAATCCCAATCCAGGTCCAATGACATTTTTCAAAGAGATGGAAAAAACAATTACAAACTTTATATGGAAGCAGCAGTCAAGAAATCAAAAGATGTATTGTGTTAGGCAGATCTGCTGCACAAGACCTTTTAAAAGTGCTAAAGAGCAAAGATGTCAGCTTGAAGACTAAGGTGAGCCTGACCCAAGTTATGATATTTTCAATAACCTCTACGCATGTTAAAGATGGACAGTGAATAAGGAAGATCATAGAAGATGCTTTTGAGTTATGGTGTTGGATGATAGTATTGAAAATACCAGGGACTGTCAAAAGAACAAACAGATCTGTTTGTAAGAGAAGTGCAGCAAAGTGCTCCTTGGGGGCCAGGATGGCCAAATTCTTCTCTCATACTTCAGACATACTGTCAGAAGGGACCAATCGCTGGATAAAGACTTATCATGTTTGGTAAGTCAGAGAAAAAGAGGAAGACACCCAGCGAGCTAGATTGGCAAAGCGGCAACCTGAATAGGCTCAAGTGTTGCAACAATTGTGAGGCTGGTCCAGGACCAGCCAATGTTTCATTATCTTGTGGTCACTATGAGTTGGTACTGACTTGATGGCTCCTAACAACAACAACAAGAATTGATGGAATACAACTTGAAATCTTTTACAAACTGATTCAGCAATAGAAAACAACTACCTGGCCAACTGACTGGAAGTGATCCAAATTTGTGCTCATTTCAAACAGAAATGACCGGATGGAATGTGGTCATTGTACAATAACACAATAATATTGTACAATGATATTTATATCCTATTTGAGTCAAGTTTTAATAGAGGTAATACAATATTGTAGTTAATAAGGCACAGGTAAACATCTTTCTGATATTCTCAGCTTTCAGCCAAGCTCCATCTGTTGTTAGTAATGATATCCCTTATTCCACATCCTCTTCTGATTCTGGTTGAACCTCTGGATTTTCTCCATCAATATATAGTTGCAGCCATTTTTGTATTATCTTTAGTAAAACTTAATTTGTATGAGATCTGAATGGTACTATCCAATGATTTCCATATTCAGTTGGGTCACCTCTTTTTGGAATGGGCACAAATATGAATCTCTTCCAGTCAGTGGGCCAGGTAGTTGTCTTCCAAATTTCTTGACATAGATGAGTCAGTTCCTGTTATTGGTCATTTCGAATCTGGCAATCATATGTTTTACTATGCCAGGAAAGATAAATTGAAGAGGAATTGTGTTGCATTCACCATCAAAAAGAACATATCAAAATCGGTCATGAAATACAATGCTGTCTGTGATAGGATAATATCCATCAGCCTACAAGAATGACTAGTTAAAATCACTATTATTCAAATGTATGCACCAATCATTAAAGCCTAATTTTGTCACTGGTTGAACATAATTTCAGTTTTGAAAAAAATATTCTACTAATCTAAAGAAGTTTTAAATAATTAATTCCCAAAATGTTAATATCTTAAGTAAAATAAGCAATTAAAATATGGTAATTATATGTCCCTGAAATAAGCAGAAATATAAACTATACAAGGTAATATACAAGATAATTTTATATTAAATCTTATCATTATTCTTGTTCACACAACTCCAATGATCCAGTCAGCCACAGTTAGTTTCATTTCTCTATAACTTTGCACATTTTACTATCAATTTCTTATGTTCTCTTTATGTCTTTTCCAATTGTAGGTGATTATTATAAATTTGAATCAAAATAGCATCTTGAGATACAATTATATTTTTGTTATTATTACATACTTTATATACTACTATATTTATAAGTTTACGAGCCTCTCTTCAGAGAAGAAAGTTGTCATTAGGTGTCATTAAGTCAGTAACAACTCAACAATTATGTCTAGGGTTTCCAACCTTTGCATTCAAATCACCAGTGGTATTGGTGCATTTTTGTTGCACATTTGATCAATATCAGAATGAAAATATTGGTAGAATTCTTCAGTAACATCATCAAATTATTATAGTGGTTGGAGCATAAATTTGAATATTAGCTGGTCTTCCTTTTAGGTTTATGGATATAATCCTATCACAGACCCCATTATACTTCAGGATAAATCTTGAAATCTTGTTTTTGATGGTGAATGTGATTCCGTTCTTGTCATTCCAAACATTGTAAACCATATGATTTTTGGATTTAAAATGTTTTATACCAATCTATTTCAGCTCACTAATGTCTAGCATATCGATATTTATGTGTTTGATTTCATTTTTTACAATGTCCAATTTTTCTAGATTTATACTCTGTACATTCCATGTTCTAATTATTAATGGATGATTACAACTGTTTCTCTTAATTTTTACAGCTGTTTCTTCTAATTTTGAGTTGTGCCTCCCCAGAAAATGAATTCCCTGAAACATTTCCTTCATTTTGCTCATCATGGTCAATTCTATTTTCAGGAGGCAGCTCTTCTCCAGTTGTATTTTTAGTGCCATCCAACCTGAGGGGCTCATCTTCTGGCACTATATTTGACAATAATCTGGTGCTATTTGTACTGGTTCAATATTCAATATTCTGGTCCTATCTAAGAATGTTCCATTGTTACCCATAAGATTTTCAGTGACTAAACATTCAGAAATAGTCTGCCTTTAATTTGACCTAGTTTGTCTTAGTCTGTAAACTCACTGAAACCTGTCCACTATGGAAGATCATAATGGTATTTAAAATATCATTAACATACATTCCAGCATCACAACGATAATGCAAGGCACTACTATATGACAAACCGACAGGCAAGTGTTGGCATTATAACATATACAATATATTCTTGTTTTATTTTTCCACAATAATATATATGTTTTTATAGCGTGTTCCTCACGTTTTCCTCACAAGTGTGATTTTGTTGTGTTGCCATTGTTCTTATATGCCATTAAATTGGCTACAACTCAGGGATCCTGTGCATAACAGAATAAAATATGCTATCCTCATAATTTTTGCTATCTTTCAGTCTATTGTTACAGCCACTGTGACTATCCATCTCATTGGAGGTCCTCCTTAATTTTTAATACACTATTTTATCAGATATGATGTCCTTTTCCAGGGACTCCTGATAACATGTACATAGTACATGAAATAATGTCTCTCCATCCTCATTTCCAAGTAGTATTCTGGTTGTACCTCTTCCAAAACAGATGTTTTTGTTCTTATGGTTTTTGTTAAATACCGTGGAGTCCGTTCCGACTCATAGTGACTCTGCACAAGGTTTCCGAGTCTGTAAATCTTTACGGGAGCAGAAAGCCTCATCTTTCTCCTGCAGAAAAGCAGGTAGTTTCGAACTGCTGACCTTGAGGTTAGCAGCCCGATTCATAACCACTATGCTTCCTGAGTTCTTATGGTAGTCCATGGTAATTTCATTATTCTATGTCAGCATTATAATTCTAATGCATTAATTCTTCTTTGGTCTTTCTTATTCATTGTCTAACTTTCATCTGTATATGTTGTTGCTTTTAGATACCTTCAGTCAGTTGTGACTCATGGTGACCCTATGCCCAACAGTACAAATCAATACCTGGTCCTTTGCCATTCTCACAATCTTTGTTATGTTTGAGCCCACGGTTGTAACCAGTGTGTCTATCATTTCCTTGGTGATCTTCTATTTTGGTGATCCTCCATTTTACCAAGCATGGTATTATTTTCCAGGTACCGTTCCTTCCTGATAACATGTACAAAATACTTCACACAAAATCTCTCCATCTTAGCCCCTAAGGAATACTCTAGCTCTACTTCTTCCAAGATAGATTTGTTTGTTCTTCTAGCAGGCCATGGTTGTTGTTGTTAAATGTCATTTAGTCGATTCTGACCCTTAGCGACCCTGTATAGGGTTTCCAAGGAGCAGCTGGTGAGCTTGAACCTCTGACCTTGCAGTTCAAGTGGCTTTGCAGTCTGGCGCATTAACTCTTAATGTCACACCATGGCAGGCCATGGTACTTTCAGTTAATTTGTTTAACACCATAATTCAAATGAAATAATTCTTCTCAGATTTTCCTTATTCATTGTCCAGCTTTCACATGCATATGAAGCTATTCAAAATACCTTGGCTTGGATCAGGTGCACCTTAGTCCTCAAACTCACATCTTTTCTCCTTAACACTTTAAAGAGGTCATTTGCAGTAGATTTGCCTACTGAAATACATCATTTGATGCATTAACTGCTGCTTCCATGAGCATTGATTATGGATACAAGTAAAATGAAATTCTCAATAACTTCCGTCTTTTCTCTGCTTATTACAATTTTCTTGGCTGGTGCAGCTGTGAGTGTTTTTTCTATACCTTGAGTTGTAATCCATACTGAAGTCTGTATTATATGATCTTCATTAGTTAGTGCTTCAATATCTCTTCTCTTCCAGAAAGCAAGGTTTCATCACCTGCATATCACAGGTTAATGAGCCTTCCTCCAGTCTGAATGCTGCATTCTTCATAATTGTCCAGCTTATTACATTATTTACTCTGTATATAGCTTGACTAAGTATGGTGAAAGGGATGCAAACTTGATGCACAACTTACCTGATTTTATACCACATAGTATCCCCTTTTACCACTCATGGCTAGTAAGTTGCTGTGATTCTGAGGGCTATGCCACCGGTATTTAAATACTAGTAGCGGCACCCATGGTGGAAAGGTTTCAGATGAGCTACAAAACAAAGACAGACTAGGAAGAAACAGTGATGAACTACTTTCAAATCATTAGTCATCGAAAACCTTCTGACTAGCAGAGAAAAACTGTCAGATACAGTGCCAGAAAATGAGCCCCTCAGGTTGGAATGCATTTAAAATATTACTGGGGAAGAGCTGCCTCCTCAAAGTAGAGTTGACCATGATGACACAAATGGAGTAAAGCCCATGCAAGAAAAGCCTCCAGGACCTTCATTTACTGATGGGGTACAACTCAAAATGAAAAGAAACAGCTGTAAACATCCATTGAAAATCAGAACATGAAATGTGCGAAGTATGAATCTGGGAAAATAAGAAATTGTCAAAAATGAAATGGAACGCATAAACATAAATATCTTAAGCATTAGTGAGCAGAAATGGACTGGTATTGTCCATTTTGAATCTGACAACCACGTGGTTTACTATGCCAGAAATAACAAATTGAAGAGGAATGGTGTTGCATTCATTGTCAAAAAGAATATATCCAGATCAGTCATGAGGTACAGCACTATCTGTGATAGGATAATATCCATGCGCCTAGAGGGAAACCCAGTTAATACCACTATTATCCAAATTTACACACCAACCACTAAAGCCAGTGACGAAGAAATAAAAGAATTCTACCAACTTCTTCAATCTGTAATTGATCCAACATGCAATCAAGATGTATTGATCATTATCGGTGATTAGAATGCAAAGATTGGGAGCAAAGAGAAAAGATCAGTAGTTGGAAAATAGGGCCTTGGTGATAGAAATGATGCTAGGGAGCATATGATAGAATTTTGCAAAATCAATGGTTTTTTCATTTCAAATACCTTCCTTAGACAGCAAAAAGACGACTATACACGTGGACTTTACCAGATGGAATACATAGAAATCAAATTGACTACATCTATGAAAAAGACAATGGAAAAGCTCCATATCATCAGTATAACAAGGCCGGGGCAGACTGTGGAACAGACCATCAATTACTCATATGCAAATTGAAACTGAAGTTGAAGAAAGAAAACAAGTCAATGAGAGCCAAAATATGAACTTGAATATATGCCACCTGAATTTAGAGATCATCCAAAGAATAGATTTGATATATTAAACACAAAAGACTGAAGACCAAAAGAGTTGTGGGATAACATCAAGAACATCATACATGAGAAAGCAAAAGGCATTAAGAAGACAAGAAAGAAGGAAAGGTCAAAGTGGATGTCCGAAGAGACACTGAAACTTGCTTTCCAGCGTAGAGATGCTAAAGTATATGGAAGAAAATAGGAGGTCCAAGAGCTGAACAGAAAATTTCAAAGATCCGCTCGAGAAGATAAAGCCAAATATTACAACAAAATGTGCAAAGATCTGGAATCAGAAATCTAAAATGGAAGAAAATGCTCAGCAGAAAGATTCCCAGGCAAATTATTAAATGATGCAGAAAGCATCAAGAGAAGATTGCAGGAATACACAGTCACTGAACCAAAAAGAAATGGTGAATGCTCAACCGTTTCAAGAGGAAGTATATGATCAAAAGCCAATGATACTGAAGGAGGAAGTCCCAGGTGCATTGAAGGAATTGGCAAGAACAAGGCACCAGGAATTGATGGAATAAAAATTGAAATCTTTCAATAAAGTGAGGCGGCACAGGAGGCAATCACTCATTTCTGGAAAGAAATTTGGAAGACAACTATATGGCCAACTAATTCAAAGTGATCCGTATTTGTGCCCATTACAAAGAGCGGTGAACCAATGGAATGTGGAAATCATCAAACAATCTCTTTGATATCCCATGCGAGTAAAGTTTTACTAAAGGTAATACAGAAATGACTGTAAGCATACACTGACAGAGAACTTCCAGAAGTTCAAGCCAGATTCAGAAGAAGCCATGGAACGAGGGATATCATTCCTGATGTCTGATGTATCTTAGCTGAAAGCAGAGAATATCAGAAAGATGTTTACCTGTGCTTTATTGACTACGCAAATGCTTACAATTGTGTGGTTCATGACAAGCTATGGACAACATTGTGAAGTATGAGTATTCCGGAACACTTAATTGTGCTCATGAGGATTCTGTATATGGGGACCAAAAGGCAGTTGTTTGAACAGAACATGAACGGTTTAAGATTAAGAAAGATTTGCGACAAGGTTGTATTATTATACCATACTTATTCAACCTGTATGCTGAGCAAATAATCCGAAAAGCTGAGTTCTATGAAGAAAAACATGGTATCACGATTGGAGGAAGACTCATCTGCAATATGCAGATGATACAACCTTGTTTACTGAAAGTGAAGAGGACTTGATGGATTCAAGCGTGGCAACAGTAGTGAGGTTGGCCCGGTATTGGACTATGTTTCATTCTGCTGTGCATAAGGTCGCTATGAGTCAGTACTGACTTAATGGCACCTAACAACAACAGTATCTCCTTTTTCTTTTCTAATGACTGTTTCTTGTTCTATGTAGCGTTTACTCATCAGCACTATGAAGTGTTCTGGCATCCCATTCTTCACAAAGCTATTCATAGATTATTATGATTCAGAAATTGTTTTTGATGTAGGAAACAGCTCCAGAGATAGAAGCAAGAAGGTATTTCAAATAGGATATAAAAAGTAATTCTCTGCACTCAACCAAACCTCACTTTGTTATCATTGTAGATCATGCCCAAACATAAACTGGTATTTTCTTGTCTAAGCACATGGAAAAATCCAATGGAAGTGCAGCAGTCTGTGAATTTCTGCAATGGGTCATTTGTTCTCTAGAAGTTCATCTACTTTATCCTCTAATTAGCCCGTTGCTCCACCATCACAATCTGAAAAGCATCTATTGAACCATTACTTTAACTAATAAATATTTCCCTTCAGTCACATTAGTTGAAGAAGTAGTTAAGACTAAAGCTTCTCTACCTGCAGGGTATACAACATAGTCAGAAGATAATTAAGATGTGACTCAATCAACTTTTCTGGCTTAAGATTGCTTGAGTATATAATTTTTTTTTCTCTATCTCATCTTTATAGTTTGCTTTTTTCATGGGATAGCTATAACAAGATGAACTAATGAACAGGAGACTATGAGTCATTCTTTGCCTCTAGTCTCTGGACTATTGTAGAAAATGATAAATCAAATTTATTTCAAAGTTAATATAATGTTTAAACATACCCAGACCATTTTTGCAGCCATATAAATTCCAGATATACTAGTTTTGGCATTACATCAGCATGTTACCCTAGGGAAAGAAAATAAAATCAGGTATAGAAATCCTTGCTCCCACCTGGGCCTAGAGGATTAACAATACCAGTAAGTCTCACAGTTTTATGTGAAGTATATATCAGCAGGTAACCTTCATTGTATTGCTATATATACACGTAAGCATATCCTAATTTACATCTCTAATTTTCCTCAGCTTCCCTCTTGAGAGGTTTTGACTCCTCATTAGTTCTGGAATGACTAGAGAAATGCTTACTTCCTGAATAAAATTCCTTTTACCTTGCTTTCAAAGTAGTTATATTGTGTGAACCAGGGTGACTCATTGAAAAATTTCTGTTAAGTTAAAATTATTAAATCATCAAAAACAATTACTGCATACATTCTTTCCTCCCATCTAGAAATAACTTTATAAATGTATGGACACAGTAAAGATTATAGGCAAAGCATAAGTCTGAAATTATTTTGGTTATCTGTGTTTAGAAAATCATTGAACATTCATTGACCTCTTCTCATATTTATAGTTAGAAAATGGAAGAACTGTAAGACATGCACATATACAAAGAGGCTTTAAAAAGTTTTTGGGAATCACCCTCACATACAAAGAATAGCCTAAAGTTCATAACAGAAAACTGGCTTTAAAGTACAGACTTCCTGACGTCTATATTTTAATGCCTAAAGGAAATGTCATTTTTTGCTGACAAGTTCTTTGAATTTTCTGCATGCATTTTGAGTTTTATGGTTAGATTAAAAACCAGTATCCTAGGATAATTATTAGCAAGTTCTGGGACTAGAAGTTCAGAGTTCTTGTGTTTCTGAAAAATTGACTATAATATAGTTAGAGTTCACAGATTTCATCAGCATTGAAGTTCAATATAAAGTTACTAGATTTCAGATTCATTTTTCTTTTGATAAGAGTGAAATCTTATATTTAGGCTTCAAACCAGTAGAATACCTATTTCAACCTTATCAAAAGTAAAATAAATCTAAAGAGAAGTATAATGACAGGTCCAAAGCCATCCAAGCTGTTATTGATTGTCAGAACTGGGTCTTAGGGCTCAATAATTTAAGTGCTCTGACATTAAACAAGCTCATGAAAACATTGCTGATGTTGTTTTTAAGGGTCAACAAGTAAATTCCAACTCATCATGATCCTGCCTGTAGTTTCCAAGGAGTGGTTGGTGGTTGTGAACTGTCAGTCTTATTGATAACAGTCCAGTGTTTATCCTACAGCACCACAATAAGAATATATTAGGACATGAGAAGTCTTTACATAGAGTAAGCATGATTCCTAACTGTAAGTATTTTAGGCTGTGTGGATCATGACAAACTATTGATAACATTATGAAGAATGGGCATTCCAGAAAACTTAATTATGCATATGAGGAACCTTCACACAGTTAATTGTTATCTAGACATGCAAATACAGTTAAACTAATAAACTACATTACTTTATTCTCCACAATTTAAATCATTTAAAATAATGGACACTAAAATAAAAAAACAAGCAGAATTTACAAAATATGTTAAAAGAGGTAAGGAAGAACATAAGGTTTCCTGTAACAACAAAAATATATATAGATTTTATAAGAAAATTAAAGAACAAGCACAAGTCTTCATTTCAATAGCTTCTGTGAAGCATGACCTATATTAGAACATATTTTTCAAGGCAAAGAAACTGTGAAACATCCCAAATGGAAAAAGAATTCAGGTAGCAATCATTGCAGGGATCCTGCTGTTCTGCTTTCCACAAGTCTGCAAATACATGCTTCAATAACAGCAAGGATCAGTCAGGCATAAAAGCAGCTTCTGTAAACTGAAATGCATAAGTAAGATTCTGATTTCCTGTCCAAAGAAAGTTCCTTCTAGGTTACCTTCATTTGGTAATGTACATAAATTGGAGCCAAGATCGAAGGACAGAAGCATATTTGACAGGGAGAAAAATAGGAAAGTAAAAGAAATTGATTCTCCAGTGCAGATATTTAAATTTTACAATGCTCTTTTGGATAACTATTTCATTAATACAGAAATTATATAAATAAACATGCATAAAATTTCATCATTTATTAGATTTCATTTAAAGAAGTTTGTGTATAGTCATTCTTTACTCTCTCATTTTTCTGTACTAAACTAGGTATAATTATCGTATTGAGCAAAATACCAATTGTATACTTATTTGTTATAGGGATGGAATGACAGAAAAATAATTGCTGATGTCATTATTATCACTATTACATTACTTTAATCTCCAAAATATTTAAAATAATCAATGCTAAAATTAAAAAGCAAACAGATTTCAAAATACAAAAGAATTTATTGTTGTTGTTAGGTGCTATCAAGTGGGTACTGACTCATAATGACCCTATGCATAGCAGAAAATAACACGACCCAGTCTTGCATGAATCTTACATCATTGATACACTTAAGCCCATTGCAGCTGCCACTGTGCCAGTCCATCTTGTTGGGAATTTTCCTCTTTTACGCTGACCCTTCACTTTACTATGTATGATGTCTTCTCCAGGGACTGGTTCTTCCTGATAATATGTCTGAAGTATGAAAGAGGAAGTCTGGCCAAGTTCCAGGGAGCATTCTGGCTATCATTTTTCCAACACAGATCTGTTTATTCTTTTGGTGGTCCATGGTACTTTTAATATGTGTCCCTAACTCCACAACTCAAATTCATCAATTCTTCTATTAGAGGATATTAGAGAAAGAATGAAAGAAAGAAAGAAAGAAAGAAAGAAAGAAAGAAAGAAAGAAAGAAAGAAAGAAAGAAAGAAAGAAAGAAAGAAAAAATCTCTTCACCTAGAAAAAAAATCAGCTAGTGCTTTGGCAAATAACTTTGTAAATCATTTTTCATCATATATGTATATGATGTGGTTCAAACTTGCTAGCCACTTTGCAGAAACCCTAGTCAGTTTCGCTTTGAGTTGGAACTGAATCGATGGCACTCAACAACAACATCTAGTTATAGTGTATCATAATATTTATGTTTTTATTAGCAAAATTTTTAATAATTGCACTATTTTTAATATAAATATGATATAGTTATCTAATCAACCATTTGTTGTGTTAAGTGCCATCAAGTTGGTTACAACTCATAGTGACTCTCTGTAGTGTTTAATTGTACTCATGAATAACCTGTGTATAAGTCAATAAAAAATTGTTCAAACAGAACAAGGAAACACTGAATGGTTTAAAATCAGCAAAGGTATGGGCCAGAGCTATATTCTTTCACCATACTTATTCAATCTGTATACTGAGCACATGATCTAAGAATCTGGATTATATAATGTAAAACGTGGTATTTGGATTGGAGGATGACACATTAATAACCTGTGATATGCTGATGATACAACCTTGCTTGCTGAAAGTGGAAAGGACTTAAAATACTTACTGATGAAGCTCAAAGATCACAGACTTTGGTATGGCTGATTCCTCAGTGTAAAGAAGACAAAAATCCTTACTACTGGACCAATAAACAGCATCTATATAAATGGAGAAAATATTGAAGTTGCCAACTACTTCATTTTGCTCATATCAACCACCAACGTTCATGGTTCTTCAGCAGTACTGAAGAAATGAAATGACATATTTCATTAGGCAGATCTTTTGTACAAGATCTCATTAAAGAGTTCAAGAGCAAAGATCATCAGTTTAAGAACTAAGCTGTGCCTGACTTAAGCCATGGTAATTTCAATAGCCTCATATGCATGTGAAAGTTGGACAGTGAATAGGAAAGACCTTAGAAGAACTGATACATTGGGGTTATGGTGTTGGAGAAGAGTATTTTAAAGTACCATGTACTGCCAAAAAATACAAACAGATCTGTGTTGGAAGACGTATAGCCAGAATACTCCCTGGAAGCCAGGATGGCCAGAATTCATTCCTTATACTTCGGACGTATTGTCAGGAGGAACCAGTCACTTGGGAAGAATATCATGTCTGGTAAAATGGAGAATAGTAGAAAAAAGAGGAAGACCTCCAACTTGATGGATTGGCACAATGGCTACAGAAATGGGCTCAAACGTAGCAATGATTTTGATGTTGGCACAGGGCTAGACAGTGTTTCATTCTGTTGTGGATAGGGCCTCTATGAGTTTGAACTGACTCAATGGCACCTAACAACAACAACAACAGGAAATTTGGTGACACTGTAAACAAACAAACTCAACTCCTAAGCTGAAGGTCAACAGAACCCTGAGGAACACTGCAGGAGAAAGAGGAGACTTTCTGCTCCCATAGAAATATACAACCTTGGGAATCTTCTACAAGGTGACTATGAGTCCATGACAGTGGGTGGGTATATTGCTATTGTTGTTGTTGTTGTTGTTGTTAAGTATCATCAAGTCGGTTCCAATTAATAGAGACATTGTATAGAGTTTCTGAGGAGTGTTTTGTTGGTTTGCCAACCTTGCCCTTGGCAGTCCATTGCTTGTCATACAGCACCACACCAGAACTCCAAGTGGATATATGATCTATTTAATAATGGTAGCAAAGTTTTTACCACTAAACTGATCATGTCCATCATATTTTTCCAAGAGGTAACCAATGTTCATTTTTTCTGCTATGTATTTCTTTAATATTCTTTTTTAAAAGATAAAACAAAATATATAAATACATTTTTAACTAAATTATTTTATTTTTCCAGTGTTTGAAATTTTTATACATGGCTATTTGTAATATTCTTTTGCGGTTTTCTTTTTCCAACTAATAGTATACATTTTAGATAATTTCATGCCAGTGTGTATAATTATAGTTTCCTTATTTCACTAATGTATATCTCTGTATATTTTTGTATGTCTATGGAATAATTTAATTACATATTCTACTATTTATTAGCATTTACTTATTTATGCTCTTAAAAATGTGTCAGTCAGGGTCTGGTCAGGAGAGAAAACTTGTTAGTAATGTCTACTGTGAAAATTTAATAGTAAAGAATTCTTTACAAGTGCTGTGCTCTAGAATACGCCGTGGATGGCTATCTGCAAGGTCAGTGGTTCAAAGCCCCCAAGCAATCCTTGGAAATGCTATACAGGGCCACTCCAAGTCAGAACCAACACAATGGCAGTTTTAAAAATCTCCTCATTCTGATCTTCATGTAAATGAATTTTTCAGGACATAGAATTAGAAATGCAGTGACAATGCACATGCATATTTCATTGCTTTACTCTGCAAAATCTTGTCACCATTTTATATTAATAACGATAAATTTCTTATTTTGATTTTCATTTTCATTTCAATGATGACAAAGAAAGTTATGTTTATTGTTAAGAACTTAAGCCACCGCCTCTTTCAAGCCTGGAATGCTTACCTCTTAGAGGTAATTTTATGTACATTTATAAACATTTCCTCTTTTTCTTCTATATGGTGACTGCTTGGGTCTTCTGTTAGTTTCTCTAATGTGTGTGAATATCTGTGTATGAATGTGTGTGTGGTTTTGTACATGTGTGTTTTCCTGTACCTTTATTGTTCTTATTTGTTCTTTATGTACAATGAACTATTGATTAACTTTAGTTCTATATTTATAAACATTCTTTTCTAGCTTTTAATGCTTTTATAATGCATTGGGTTTCACAGAATTTATTAATTTTAATTTGAACATAGGCAATTATTGTTTCGTGTGTTATTTAGGCATTTAGAACTTGTTAAATAACCCATTTACTTTATTTTTATTCCATGTTATGCTATGCTATGTTATTTTAAGTGCCTTTGAGTCAGTTCTAACTCATAAAGACCCTATGCAGAATGAAAACACCTGTGCCATTCTCAAAATGGTTCTTTGAGTCTATTATTGCTGCCATTGTGAGGTTTGCATTTTTTTTTTACTACCCCATTCTTTCACAAAGTATGATATCCTTCTCCAGGAGTTGGTCCTTTTTGACAACATGGCCAAACTACAAGAGTCAATGTCTCCTCATCCTAGCTTTAAGGGCTTTCTTGCTTTACTGCTTCCAAAATTGATTTGTTGATTCTTCTGGCAGCCTATGGTATTTTAAATATTCTTCCACCAACACTATAACTCAAAAGCATTGATCCTTCTATGGTCTTGATTGCTGCTTTCATGAACACTGATTATGGATCCAAGAAAATCGAAGTCTTTGAAAACTTCAAACTTTTTTCCATTTGTCATGATATTATTTATTAACAAGTTGTGAGGATTTTTGTTTTCTTTACATTAAGGTATAATCCATACTGAAGGCTGTAGTCTTTGATCCTCATCAGTATTTCAAATCATCTCCACTTTTAGCAACTAAGGTTCTGTAACTACATATCTGAAGTCATTGATGAGTCTTCCTCTGATCCTGATACCACATTCTTCTTTATATATTCCAGTTTCTCAGATTATTTGCTTAATATTTTAGTGGAATGAGTATGGTAAGATGATACAACCTTGACCAATTTTGATTTTGAACCTTTGATTTGGAACCATTCATTATCCCTTGTTGTCTTTGAATGGCTGCCTCTTAGTCAATGTACAAGGTCAGTTCCTCATGAGCACAGGTAAGCATTCTAGAATACCACTCTGCAATGATGTCCATAGTTTGTTATGATCCACACAATAAAATGCCTTTGCATAGCCAATAAAACACAAATAAACCTCTTTCTTGTTGTGGTGCTGTAAGATAAGCACTAGATGGCTAACTGCAAGGTTAGCAGTTCAAACCCACCAGCTGTTCCTTAGAAACCCTAAACACTATTGCTATAAGTCCAAACTGATTCAATTGCATTTATCAACAACAACAGAAAGCATCTTTTTGGTATTCTTTGCTTTTGTCCAAGAAACCATTTGCCCTCAGCAGTGATACCCCACTTTCTATGTCATCTTCTGAATCTGGCTTGAATTTCTGGCAGCTCCCAGTTAGATAACTGCTATAATAATTTTTAATAATCTTCAACAAAATTTTTGTGGCATGAAATATTAATGATAATATTGGATGATTATAGAATTCCAATGGGTCATCTTTGTTTTCAACCGACAAAGATACAGATCTCTTCCAATCAGCTGGTAAAGTAGCTGTCTTCAAAATTTCTTGGTGTACACTAATGAGCACCTCCAACGTTGCATAAGTTGGTTAAAACTTTTCAATTTGTGTTCCTTCAATTCCCAGAACTTTGTTTTTCACTGATGCTTTCTGTGAAACTTGAATATCTTCCATAAGTACCTACAGTTCTTGATCATATGCTAAATCTTGAAATAACTGAAAATTGAACAATTCTTTTTGGTACAGTAACTCTGTGCTTTCCTTGCATATTCATTGATGCTTCCTATGGCATTCAATACTTTGATGATGGAATCCTTCACTATTCCAGCCCCAAATATGAGTTTTTTCTTAAAGTTTTCCGCTTGAGAAATAATGTATTATTTCTTTGTGATTTTCTAATACCATGTCTTACTTATCTATAACAGAAATGTCAAATGTGGATGGTTTTAACAAACACATTTATTCTCTCACAGTTAGAGGACTAGAAGTCTGAATTGAGAGTTCTGGCTCAGAAGAAAACATTATGCTATTTTCATCTATGGCAACTGTTCCTTAGAGATCTACATGTGTCAGTGTATGGATATTTTTCTTACCTAGTAGCTTCACATGGACCCAAAGTGTAGAATGTACACATGGACCTCACTAGATGGAATACATAGAAATCAAATTGATGACATCTGTGGAAAAAGACGATGGAAAAGCTCCATATCATCAGTCAAAACAAGGCCAGGGGCAGACTGTGGAACAGGCCATCAACTACTTGTATGCAAGTACAAACTGAAGCTGAAGAAAATGTAAACAAGTCCGGGAGAGCCAAAATATGAACTTGAATATATCCAACCTGAATTTAGAGGTCATCTGAAGAACAGATTTGATACATTAAACACTAAAGACAGAAGACCAGAAGAGTTGTGGGATGACATCAAGAAAATCATACATGAAGGAAGTAAAAAGTCATTAAGAAGACAAGAAAGAAGGAAAAGATCAAAATGGATGTCAGAAGAGACACAGAAACTTGCTCTCCAGTGTAGAGATGCCAATGGCAGCAATAAGGAGGTACGAGAGCTGAACAACAAATTTCAAAGATCAGCTCGAGAAGATAAAGCCAAATATTACAACAAAGTGGGAAAAGATCTGGAGTCAGAAAACCAAAAAGGAAGAACACACTCAGCATTTTTCAAGCTGGGGGAACTGAAGGAAAAAATCAAGCCTTGACTTTCATTATTGAAAGATTCTCTGGGCAAATTATTGAATGATATGGAAAGCATCAAGAGAAGATGGAAGGAATATACAGTCACTGTACCAAAAGGAAATGGTTAATGTTCAACCGTTTCAAGGGGTAGCATATGATCAAGAGCCAATTACACTCAAAGAGAAAGTCCAAGGTGTATTGAAGGAATTGGCAAAGAACAAGGCACCAGGAATTGATGGAATAAAAATTGAAATCTTTCAAGAAAGTGAGGCAGCACAGAAGGCAATCACTCATTTATACAAAGAAATTGGAAGATGACTATCTGGCCAACTGATTGGAAGAGATCCATATTGTGCCCATTCCAAAGAGAGGTCACCCAATGGAATGCAAAACTCATTGGACAATCTCTTTGATATCTCATGTGAGTAAAGTTTTACTAGAGGTAATATAGAAATGGCTGCAAGCAAACATTGACAGAGAACTTCCAGAGGTTCAAGCCAGATTCAGAAGAGGCCATGGAATTAGGGATATCATTGCTGATGTCCAACAAATCTTGGCTGAAAGCAGAGA
>NW_006408576.1:8917002-8936290 GCF_000296735.1 Chrysochloris asiatica
TGTTAAAGAGCAAAGATGTCAGCTTGACATGCCCCAAGCCATGGTATTTTCAATAACCTCATATGCATGTGAAAGCTGGACTGTAAATAAGGAAGACTGTAGAAGAATTGATTCTTTTGAGTTATTGTGTTGGAGAATATTGAAAATGCCATGGGCTGCCAAAGGAACCAACAGATTTGTTTAGGAAGAAGTGTAGCCAGAGTGCTCCTTGGAGGCCATGACGGCCAAACTTCATCTCTCATACTTTGGACATATTGTCATTATAACCAGTCTCTGGAGAAGGATATCATGTTTGGTAAGGTGGAGGGCCAGAGAAAAATAGGAAGATCCCCAATGAGACAGATTGACAAAGTAGCAGCATCAAGGGACTCAAGGGTTGCAGCGATAGTGAAGTTGACCCAGCACCGGGAGTGTTTCATTCTGCTATGCGTGATAGCTATGCATTGATACTGACTCGATGGCTCCTAGCAAAAATAGTAGCTTCATAATGCATGGAACCCAGGTCCAATGGATACACTGCATTCTGGCTATTCTTAATTGGTGGTAGTAGATCCATTTTGCATTTTTAAACTCCTTTATATCTCAAAAGATACTAATTGACTCAAGATACAACATCATCTTGTAGCTTTCATCTTACCACATTAGTGTCATAGAAGTGTGAATTTATAGTACATAGAATAATTAAATAATATCAGGACAGATCATAACAGATTGTATAATGATGATTACATAATAATTGATCACATTATTTTAGTGATCTTTTTTAGAATTGGTTCCGACTCAGAGCAAATGTATGCACAAGAGGGCAAAACAATGCCCGATATACACCATCCTCACAATTGTTGTTGAACTTCAAGTTATTACTGCTGCCACTGTACCAATCCATTGCATTGCGGATCTTCATTTTTTTCAGTTAACTATTCACTTTACCAAGCACGATATTCTTCTTTAAGGGCAGGTCCCTCTTGATAATATGTTTGAAGTGTAAGAGATAAAGTCTTAACTCGTGACTTCTAAGGAGATTCTTAGATGCATTTCTTCCAACACAGATTGTTTGTCTTCTGGAAGTCCTTGGAGCTTTCAGTATGTTTCTGCAAGATCATAATTCAAATACATGAACTCTTCTATGATATTCCTTATTCATTGTCCAACTTTCACATACATATGAGGCTAATGAAGATACAATGCATGTGTATCAGGTTCACCTTAGTCCTTAAACTGACACTTTTGTTCTTGAGCAATATAAAGAGATCTTGTACAGCAGATTTGCCTTATGAAATACACCATAATATTTCTAAGTTGCTGCCTCCATGATTGATGTAAAATTAATAACATCATGATAAATGGAGAAGCTACCATCTTTCTGTCAGTTTGTCAGGAAAATTGGAAGTTGTCAAAATGAAATAGAATGTAGAAACATAGGTATTCTAGGCATTAGTGAGCTGAAATTGACTGGTATTGGCCATTATAAATCTGACAATCACATGATTTACTATGCTAGGAATGACAAATTGAAGAGGAATGGTTTCACATCCATCATCTATAAAACAATTCATGATCTATCTTGAGGAATAATGCAGTCTGTATAGGAGAGTCAGAGGAAAAGAGGAAGACCCCCAACAAGATGAATCAGCCAGGTGGCATCAATGATGGCATCAAGTGTTGCAGTGGTAGTGAGGTTGGCCTAGGATTGGACATTGTTTCGTTCTGCTGTGCATGGGGTCTCTATGAGTCGGTTCTGACTAGATGGCACCTGACAACAACAACATAGGACAATATCCTTATGCCTACAAGGGATACCCATTAATACAATTATTATTTAAATTTACACACCAACCACTGAAACCTATGATGGTGAAATTGAAGAATTCTACTAATACCTTCAGACTAAAATTGATCAAACATCCAATTAAGATACATTGATAATTACTCACATTTGGAATGCAAAGGTTGGAAACAAAAA
Organism: Chrysochloris asiatica; assembly: GCF_000296735.1. Classification (NCBI taxonomy): domain Eukaryota; kingdom Metazoa; phylum Chordata; class Mammalia; order Afrosoricida; family Chrysochloridae; genus Chrysochloris; species Chrysochloris asiatica. Next base: position 8,918,966 of record NW_006408576.1, read on the forward strand.
GGAAGGATTAGTTATTGGAAAATATGGACTTGGTGATAGAAGTGATGCTGGAGATTGCACGATAGCATTTTGCAAGACAAGTGATGTATTCATTGCAAATACCTTTTTTAAACAACATAAAAGACAACTATACACATGCACCTCACCAGATGGAATACACAGAAATCAAACTGACTATATCTGTGGAAAGAGATGATGGTAAAGCTCCATATCATCAGCCAAAACAAGGCCAGGGGCAGACAGTGGAACAGACCATCTATTGCTCATATGCAAGTTCAGGGTCAAGCTGAAGTAAATTAAAACAAGTCCATGGCCTTGAATGTTAATCACACCTGAATTTAGAGATCATGAATAGATTTGATGCATTAGACACTAAGGACTGAAGACCAGAAAAGCAATGGAATCACAGCAAGTACATAATACAGGAAGAAAGTAAGAGGTCATTTAGATGAGAAGAAAAAAGGAAAATACCAAAATGGATGACAGAAGAAGCTTTGAAACTTGCTAACCAGCATAGAAATGCTAAAGAAATGGAAGAAGTGAGGAGGTAAAATAGCTAAACAGAAAATTTCAAGGGACGTTCAAGAAGACAAAGTCAAATTTTATAATAAAATGTGAATAGACCTGGAGTTAGAAAGCTAAAAGGACAGAACACATTCAGCATTTCTCATACTGAAAGAACTGAAGAAAAAACTCAAGTTTCGATTTGCGGTATTGAAGGATTCCCTGGGCAAAATATTGAATGATGCAGAAAGCATCAAAATAAAATGGAAGTAATACAAAGAGTCAATGTACCAAAGAAATGTGATCAATGTTTAATCATCTAAAAATGTAGCATATGATCACGAGCCAATGATACAGAAAGAAAAATAATCAAAGATGCACTGAAGGCATTGGCAAAGAACAATTGTTTGGTAATAGGTGGAATACATATTTAAATCTTTCAACAGACTGATGCCCCACTGATGGTACGCACTCATCTAAGCCATGAAATTTGGAAAATAGCTACCTGGCCAACATATTGGAAGAGTTCCATATATGACCATTCCAAAGGTATGTGACCTAATAAAATGTGGAAATCATCAGACAATATTAATATCACATGAAAGGAAATTTTTGGTAAAGATAATTTAAAAATGTCTGTAATGATACATTGATAGAGAACTGCCAGATGTTCAATCCAGATTCAGATGAGGATGTAGGATGAGGGTTATCATTGCTGATGTCAGATAAATCTTGATGGAATATAGAGAATACCAAAAAGATGTTTATCTGTGCTGTATTGTCTATGCAAAGTCTGTTACTTGTGTGGATCATTATAAGCTATGAACAAGATTGTGGAGAATAAAATTTCTGGAATGCTTTATTATTCTCATGAGAAACCTATTCATAGACCAAGAGGAGATCATTTGAACAAAACTAGTTTAAAATCAAGAAGTGTTGCACCAAGGTTACATTCTCTAATTATACTTATTCAATCTGTATGCTGAACAAATAATCTGAAAAGCTGTTTTATGTTAAATGAGCATCACATCAGGATTGGAGGAAAACTCATTAACAACCTGCAATATGCAGATGATACAACCTTGTCTGCTGAAAGGACTTAAAATACTTACTGATGTAGATTTAAAAAATCATAGTGTTTTGTATGTGTTACACTTCAATGTGTTACACTTCAATGTTCAAGGAAAACAAAAATCCTCCCCACTGGACCAATAAATAACAGCATATTAAATGGAGAAAAGATGGAAGTTGTCAAAGACTTCATTTTGCCTGGATCAACCATCAGCTCTCCTGGAAGCAGCAGTTAAGAAACCAAATGACCTATTGCATTAGGCAAATCTAAATTGTTCAAAAGCAAAGGTATCAGTTTGAGGATGTGACCCAAGTAATGCTATCTTCAATAATGTGTGAAAGTTGGACAATGGATAAGGAAGACCATGGAAGAATTGATGCACAGTGTTGGAAGATAATAAAAGTGCCACACACTGGCTGTACTTCTGTATTGGAAGAAGTACAGCCAGAATGCTCCTTAGAAGCAAGGATGTACAGACTTCACTTCTCATGCTTCAGATGTATTATCAGGAAGGACAAGTTCCTGAAGAAGGACAGCATCCTTGGTAAAGTGAGGGATGGGAGGTTTCAGAGAAAATTAGGAACTTCCCAAATGAGATGGATTGGAACAGTGGCAACAGCAATGGGTTAAAGTATAGCAAGTCTTGTGAGATGAGCACAGGACCGAGCAGTGTTTCATTCTGTTGTTCATAAGGTCACTAGAAATCAGTACTGACTTGACAGCAACTAACAACAAAGCTAACAAAACAGAGCAGAGATTGAATTTGTCAAAACCTTCATTTTGCCTGGATCCACAGTCAATATTAATAGAAGCAGTAGTCAAGAAATCAAGTGACTTACTGTATTAAGGAAATCTGCTTCACAAGACATTTAGTGTTCAATAGCAATGATATGAGTTTGAAGACTAATTAGTTAGAAGACACCTTTCCCAAACTATGGTATTTTCAGTTGCCACATATGCATGTGATGTTGAACAATGAATAAGGAAGACCATAGAGGAACTTATGCATTTGAATTCTGGTGTTGAAGAACAATATTGAAAGTACCATGGACTTCCAGAAGTACAGGTAAATCTGTGTTGGAATTATTACAGTAAGAATGCTCCTGAGAAGCAGGATGATCAGACTTCATCTTTTATAGTTCAGGCATGTTATCAGCAAATAAAAATTCAGTGATAAAGAGGAAGACTTCCAATGAGATAGATTGGCACAGTGGCAATAGTAATAAGTTCAAATATCATATTTGAATATGACATCACAATTGTGAAGAAATTGCAGGAAAAGGCAGTGTTTCATCGTGTTATTCATAGGGTTGGGATGAGTTGGAACCAACTTGACAGCATCTAACAGCAAAGAGGCTTTCTACTCCTCCACTAAATATTAGCAGTCTCAGAAATCCTATACAGGGTCATTATGAATCAGAACTGACTTCACAGTACACAATTAACAACAGCAAAAATATACATGTGAAAGTTGGACAATAATTAGTAAGATCACAGAAAAATTAATGTATTTGATTTATGTTGGTGGTTAAAAATATAGATGAACAAACAAATCTGTCTGTAAGAACAGCCAGATTTTTTTTTTTTTCTTTTTAAGAATATGACAAAACTGTTTCATGTAGTTTTGACATGATGCCAGAATGACCAGTCAATTCCTGTAGAAGAACATCATGTTTGGTAAATTGGTGGGTCATTGAAAAAGAGGAAGAGCCACATAGAAATTAATTGAAACAATGACAGCAACAATGGACTCAAACATACTGACAGTTTGGGAGTGAGACGGTTTTGACTGGGCAGTGTTCCATTCTGATGTACATAGGGTAGCAATGAGTTGGAATTGAATCAATGTTGTCATTTTATTGAGACATTGTGATAGTTAAGGTTTTGTGTTAACTTGATGGTGCCAGGATTCCCAGTGGTTTGTCAGTTGAGATGTGGTTATCCCCATATGGAACCCTAATAGAGCATAGTTAACTCTATGATAATTAGCTATAAGCAGTCAATTGAAAGGATGTTTCCTTGGGAGCATGTATGCTCCTAATATAATGGGCATGCAGAAAAAGTTTGTCCTCTTTTCCACTGTGGACTTGGGAGTCCTGTTTGTCTATTTGACTGCTGGTCCCACCTGCCTATCTTGGCTCAGCTGATAAAGATCACTTGACTCTCCAACCTCGACAATTGTGGACCATTTCCTTGATTTGAACCTGTCTTTCTATGTATTCATTTGTACGTTTCACCAATTTTGCTTCTCTAGAAAACCCAGCCTAAAACAATGTTCATGAGGGATATTGTTTGTTCTTAGGTGCTATCTAGTCCATTCCGACCCATATTGACTCTATGTACAACAGAGCAAAACGCCGCCCAGTCCTATGTCACACTCACAATTATTTGTATTCTTAAGTCCATTGCTGCTGCCACTATGCAAATCAGTCTTTTTCATTGATGCTTCACTTAACCAGAGACTGATCTCTCCTGATAATATGTCCAAAGTATGAGAGACAAAGTCTTGTCATTTGGCTTTTAAGGAGCATTCTGGTTGTACTTGTACCAACACAGATTGGTTTGTTCTTCTGATAGTCCATGGTACCTTCAAAATTCTTTACCAGCACCATAATTCTTCTAAGGACATCCGTATGCCTTCTCTAACTCTCAAATGTGTAAGAAGCTATTAAAAATACCATGTCTTGGCTCAGACGCACCTTAGTCTTCAAACTGATAACTTTGCTCTTCAATACTTGAAAGAGGTCTTCTGCAACAGATATTCTTGACTGCTGCTATCAAGAGTGTTTCTGGTGGATCCAAGTAAAATGAAGTCTTTGACAACTTTAAACTTTTCTCCATTTATCATGATGTTGTTTATGGGCCTGGTGGTAGTGATTTTTGTTTTCTTTACATTGAGTTATAACCCATATCAAAGGCTGTTGCATTTGATCTTCATTGGTAAGTATTTTAGGCCCTCTTCACTTTCAGCAAGGTTGTACTAGCTGCAAATCACAAGTTGATAGAGTCTTTTTCCAATTTTGATGCCACATTCTTCTTAATATAATCATGCTTCTTGGATTATTTTCTTAGAATACAGATTGATCATGAATGATCTTTATATATATATATATATATATATATATATATAGTATATATACTTTATTTATAGTATATATATGTGTGTATGTATGTATATAAATGTATATATCAATCCCTGTATCCCAGAGCCCTGTTTTCCCAAGGTTGTACATACATCATTATTTACCTCTGTCCCACTTAGCCCATGCAAACCAGCCTAATTGATTTCCCATCTGCTTTATTCTTCCATTCCTCTCCCCCCTTTTTTTATTGCCCCCGTCTCTAGCACCCAAACTATCCTGTGTCTAATTCCTGCTCCATGCTCAGCCTTTCCCTCCCTCCCATCACCCCACTTCTCAAAACCCCTAACCAACAAAGAATCCCTCCCCCTTTAGTATGGGTTATTTTTCTTTGTCTTTTATAGTAGTGGTACTAGCAATATTTCTCCTTTTGTGACTGACCAATTTCATTCAACATAATGTCCTCAAGGTTCAACCATGATATGCGGTGGCTTGCAGCTTCCTTGTTATTCTTCAGTGTTGCATAATATTCCATTGCATGCATTTAATATCTTCTTCTACCTAGTCACCATTCAGCAGGGTATTATTCAGTTTTCAAGTATTTGACTTTATTTCCTTGGTCTTCCTATTGTTGATTTCTAATTTGATAGCATTGTGGTCTGAAAAGATGCTTTGTAGTATTTTGGTTTTTGTAAATTTATAGAGAATTGTTTTGTGGCCTAAGACATGGTCTATTCTGGTGTATGGTCCAGGTGCACTGGAAAAGAATGTGTATTGTGCTTTTGTTAGGTTCAATGCTCTGTACACATCTGTGAGGTCCAGTTGGCTGATTGTGTTGTTTAGTTCCTCTGTGTTTTTGTCAAGTTTCTTTCTGGTTGTTTTATACATTTTTGAAAGTGATGTATTTAAATCACCCACCATTATTGTAGATTCATCTATTTCTTTCTTCAAATATATTAGAGTTTGCTTTATATATTTTGGAGCTCTTTCATTGGGAGCACAGATATTTATTATGGTTATGCCATCTTGTTCAATTGTCCCTTTAATCATGAGATAATGGCCATCTTTATCTATTATGCTGGTTTTTGCCTTAAAGTTTTTTTTTTTTTAATCAGAGATTAGTACTGCCACTCCTATTTGTTTTTTATTGCAATTACCTTGACATATTTTTTCCACATCCTTTGACTTTTAATCTGTTTTTGTCTCTGTGTGTGAGATGTGTCTCTTGCAGACAGCGTATTAAAGGATCGTGTTTTCTTATCTATTCTGCCATACTCTGTCTCTTAACTGTAGCATTCAGTCCGTTTACATTCAGTGCAGTTATTGATAGGTAAGGATTAATCGCTGCCATTATGTTTGCTTTTTTGTGGTGTTGCTGCTTTCTTTGTTCTGTGTGCCTTCCTTTTCTGAGTTCATGCTTTTCATGTTCTTTCTTGTGAGTTTCCTCATAGCTTTAAAGTTTCCATGTTCTTCTTGGATTTTCATTTTCTTGGTATATTATGAAGTGTTAATTTTCTTTGAGGTTACCTTATAGTTCATTAACTTTTCCTTGCATTTAGTGTAGTCTATTTTATCCTGTAATTTATCTGACCTTCTCACCATTTGGATCTCTGTTCCTATGTTTTTACCTTCTTTTATATTATAATTGTTTCGATCATAGACTGACCTCCCAGATTCTCTGAGTTTTTTTTTTAATCTAAGTGCATTGTACAAATTTTATAATTTCTAATAAAAGCCTAACATGAAAACTTTTATGTAGACTGACATAGATAAATCTATCAACTACAAATAGTGACAGCTTTGTGCCCTTTTTGAAAAAAATTATAAACTTTATTCCTTAGTCTTTTTTTGAGTTACTACAAACTACAATCCCAGTGTGGGGCTGTAGATTAATCACTGAACTGCTAACTGCAAGGTTGGCAATTCAAACCCAACAGCTACTGATTGTAAACCCTATAAAAGTCACTATGAATCAAAACGAACTTGATGGCACTCAACAACAGTAAAAGAGTCTCAGTGAAATGTTAAACTCAAACAGAGGTGGCAGATATGCTTAAACTTAAAAAAAAATTAATGTTTTCTCCTCCAGTCAATATATCTGAATAATTTGTACCAGGTTAATGAGGTTGCTTTCATTTCTATTTCAATATGAGTATTTCTCCACCACTCATCTGTCAGTTTGTCATGCTCTGGTGGCTTGTGTGTTGCTGGGATGCTGGAAGCTATGCTTTCAGTATGCTAAATACCAGCAGAGTCACTCATGGTGGACAAGTTTCAGGTGAGTTTCCAGAAAAGACACACTAGGAAGCAGGAGAGGTAGACCACTTCTGTATGTTTAGCCATTAAAAATCTTCAGATTAGCAGCAGATATTGTCAGATATAGTGCCAGAATTTGAGTCATTCAGGTTGGAAGGAAAAACTGGGGAGAAGCTTTCTCCTCAAAGTAATTTTCACCTTAATGCAGTTAACGGAGTAAAACTTTCAGGACCTTCATTTGGTGATAAGGTACAACTCAAAATGAGAAGAAACCTCTTCAAATATCCATTAATAGTTTGAAAGAGGACAGTACAGTACTAAGTGTGAATCTAGGAAATTTGGAAGTTGTCAAAAATGAATTGGAATACATAAAGATTGATATAGTATGCATTAGTGAGCTGAAATGGACTGGTGATTGCCATTTTGATTCAGAAAATCATATGGTTTACTATGCTGGGAATAAAAAGCTGAAGGAGAATGGCATCATATTCATTGTCAAAAACAACATCTCGACATATATGCTTAAGTGCAATGCTCTCTGGGATAGGTGCCTACAAGGAAGACCAGTTAATACTACTACTATTCAAATTTACATAATAACCACTAAAGCCAGTGATGAGGAAACTGAAGAACTGCATCACCCTCTTCCTTCAGAAATTGATGAAACACACAATCAAGATGCATTGATAGTTATTGGTGATTAGAAGGGAAAATTTGGAAGCAAAGAGGAATGAATGATCTGTAGTTTGATAATATGGCGCTGGTGATGGAAATGATGCTGGTGATCACATGATAGAATTTTGCAAGACAAATAAGTTTTTCATTGCAAATTTATTTTTTCAAGAAGATAAATGGTTATACACATGGACCTCACCAGATGTATAGACTTTATTATATTTGTTGGATAGAGAGAATGGAGAAGTTCAATAGCAGCAGTCAAAACAAGTCTATGTAACAGACTGTTTATATGCAAATTACAACTGAAGCTGAAGAAAATTAAAATGAGTACATGACAGCCAAAATATGACTTTGGGTACATTGTTGTTATTGTTGTTAAGTGCCAATTCACAGTGATCCCGTCTAGAATTTCAAAGAAGTGATTGGTAGGATACAACTGGCAACCTAGCAGTCTAGTGCTTATCCTACAGTGCCACACAAGGACTCCGTATCCTATCTGAATTCTGAGACCACCCCAATAAAAGATTTGATGCAGTATATTATAATGAATGAAGATCAAAGTCATTGTGAGATGATACCAAGAACATCATACATGAAGAAAGATAAAGGAGCACTGATGTGGCACTGTGGGTTAATGTACTGGACTACAAAGTTGGTTTTAACTGTATGGTCAGCAGTTAGAGCTCACCAGCTGCTCCTTGGGAATACTATACAGGTTCGTTACGGGTTGTAACTGACTTTATGGCACTTAATAACATCAACAAAGTTCATTAAAAAACAGGAAAGAAAGGAAGACCAAAGTGGATGTCATAAGAGACTCTGAAATTTGCTCTTGTGTGTAGAGGAGGTAAAGTGACTGCAAGAAATGATGAAGTAAAAGAACTGAACAGAAAATTTCAAAAGACAGCTCAAGAGTACAAAGCAAGTATGATACCAAAATGTGCAAAGACCTAGAATTAGAAATCCCAAAGGGAAGAGTCCACTAACCATTTCCATAGCTGTAAGATCCAAAGGAAAAAAAATCAAGCATTTACTTGCAATATTTCAAGAAGGTTCATCAACAACCTGCAATAGTCAGATAACACATCTAGCTTGCTGAATGTCATATGGCACTGAAGCACTTGTTGATAAAGATCAAAGAGCACAGTCTTCAATGCCAAAAAGAAGTCCTCAGAATTGGACCAGTAAGAAAAATCATGATGATAAACATCAAGGATTTCCTTGTATTTGGATCCACAGTTAATGTTCATGCAAGCGACAGTCAAGGCATCAAATGACATATTTCATTGGACAAATCTGCTGCAAAAGAGATTTTAGCATGCTAATAAGCAAGAGGACTAAGTGCACCTGACCCAAGCCATGATATTTTCAATTGTCTCATATGCATCTAAAAGTTTGACAGTGAATAAGTATGACTGTTGAAGAATGGATGCATTAGAATTATGCTGTTTGTGAAGAGTATTGAGCATACTGTGGACTGAAGAAGAACAAATAGATATCTTGAGTGCAGTAGTCAGAATGCTTGTTAGACTTTATCTCTCTTACTTTGGGCATATTGTCAGTAATGGTAAGATGATGGAGAAGGACATTATACATGATAAAGAGGAGGGTCAGCTAAAAATGAGGAAGACTTCAAAGATTAGAACTGACATAGTGGCAGCAACAATGGGCTCAAACATAGCAATTTTGAGGATAAACAATATTTTGTTCTGTTGTGCATAGTGTTACTGTGAGTTAGAGCATATACATTGGCACATGGTAATAGCAATCTTTCCCTGAAGAATCCCATGGTGTTCCAATTATACCAAGTCAAAAAGACTATCCTTGAGGAACTCAAATTTGCTCCTTTAAAATGTTCTTAGAGTTTGAGGAACAAAATAATAAGTCTGAAAGAGCACCTTCAGGGCTGTAGGGTGGATTGTAAGTTGTTTTAACAAATTTTTGAGGACAGCCCTTGCTTCCCTGGAATAAATAGCAGGGGAATTATTGTGATACAAAAAAAAAAAAAAGGTTTTCTTGGTCTTTTCTGATGAGTACGGATTTCATTTTCATAAAATTTATTCCTGATAAGCTCCCATGATCATCAGGTTTCCTTTGAGAAAATCTATTCAGATAACCACTTGTAATCTCAAAAAGTAGTCATTATAGCTTTCTGAATGAATTCATATTTAAGGTCTTCCCGAACTTCTTTACAATGTGTAACCCATGTTAAAAAAAGAGTGTTATGTGGAATAGCATTCCTGTAAATTTGTTGAACAGTCCATTAATTTGGGAATATGTCTTCTTGAGTTTTGTTGAAAAATTGATTTTAGCACTTACCTCAATATTTTTCCCATGCTAAGGCAAGCATATTGTGAGAGAACCTATATGCAGCCTTCCAATGATCACAGTAATATGTCTAAATATATTTTGATTGATATAAACCCATGAAATATAAATTTAGAAATTATATATAATTAGACATTTAGTAATAATACTTTTAAACTATGTACAGAATCATCTTGTGGTTTTAGTTATGTTTTTCTAATGTCTAATGATACTGGTCTTTTTATGTGTACATTAAGTATTTAGATATCCCTTGGTGAAATGACTACATAGTTTATACATTTTGAAATTTGTGTTGTTTGTTTTCCTGTTTGTTTCATTGTTGTTGATGGGTGCCATAGAGTCGATACCGCCTAATAGAGACCCTATGAACAACAATATGAAATACTGCCAACCTCACAATTATTGCTATGCCTGAGCACTTTGCTGCTGCCACAGTGTTAATCCATCTCATTGATAGTCTTCCTCTTTTTCTCTGACACTCAATTTTACCAAACATGATATCCTTCTCCAGTGACTGGTCAGTCCTGATAATATGTCCGAAGTATGAGAGATAAAGTTTGGCCAACCTGGCTTCCAAGGAGCATTCTAACTGTACTCCTTCCAACACAGATTGGCTTGTTCTTTTGGCAGTCCCTGGCACTTTTAATATTCTTCTCCAAAACCATAATTCAAATGCATCAATTCTTCTAAGATCTTTTTTACTAATTGTCCAATATTGCATGCATATGAAGTTATTGAAAGTACCATGGCTTGGGTCAGGTGTACCTTAGTCCTCAAAATGACATCTTTGTTCTTCAATACTTTAAAAAGATCTTGTGCAGTAGATTTGCCCAATGCAATATGTTTTTTGATTTCTTGGCTGCTGCTTGCATGTGTGTTGGTTGTGGATCCAAGCAAAATGTAGTCTTTGACAATTTCAAACTTTTCTCCATTTATATGGATGTTTTTTATTGGTCCAGAGGTGAGGATTTTTTGTTTTCTTTACTTTGAGGTGAAACCCATAATGAAGACTGTGGTCTTTGGACTTCAGCAGTAAGTATTTTAAGTCCTTTGCGCTTTCAACAAGCAAGGTTGTATCATCTGTGTATCTCATGTTGTTAATACGTCTTCATCCAATTCTGATGCTAAGTTTTTGTTGTTGTTGTTTTTCATATAAGCCAGCTTCTATCATTATTTGCTCAACATGAATATTGAAAAAGTATGATGAAATAATACAGACATGGTACACACCTTTCTCAATTTTAAACCATTCAGTATTCCGGTATTCTGTTCAAACATCTGCTTCTTAGTCTAGGTACAGGTTCCTCATGAGCACAATTAAGTGTTCTGGCATACTCATTCTGTGCAATGTTGTCCATAGTTTGTCATGATCCAGACAATCAAAAGCCTTTGCATAGTTAATAAAGCATAGGTAAGCATCTTTTTGGTAGTCTCTGCTTTCAGCCTCATCCATCTGATGTCAGCAATGATATCCCTCGTTCCACATACTCTTCTGAAACCAGCTTGACCTTCTGGAAGTTCTCTGACAATGTATATTTGCAGTCATTTTCATAGTAACATTAGTAAAACTTTACTCACATGGGATATCAATGGTATTGTCCAATGACCTCTGCATTGTGTTGGGTCACCTCACTTGAATGGTCACAAATACTGATCTCTTCCAGTCAGTTGGCCAGGTAATTGTCTTCCAAATTTCTTGACATAGTTGACTGAATGCCTCTAGTGCACCATCAGTTTGTTGAAAGATTTCTATTTGTATTTCGTCAATTCCGAGTACCTTGTTCTTTGCCAATGTCTTCAAGGCACCTTGAACTTCATCCTTCAGGATCATTAACTCTTCATCATATGCTACCTCTTGAAATGGTTGAACATTGACCATTTCCTTTTGGTATAGAGACTCTGTGTATTCTTTCCATCTTCTTCTGATTCTTTTGACATCATTCAATAATTTGCCCAAAGAATTCTTAAAAACCGCAAGTCGAGGCATGAATTTTTTCTTTAGTTCCCTCAGCTTGAGAAATGCTGACTGTGTCCTTCCATTTTGGTTTTCTAATCCAGGCTTTTGCACATTTCCCTTGCACATTTGCATAGTTGACTTTGTCTTTTGTAGCTGACCTTTGAAATTATGTGTTCAGCTTTTGTATTTCCTTACTTCTTCCATTTGCTTTAGCATCTCTACACTTGACAGTGTGTTTCAGAGTCACTTCTGACATTCACTTTGGTCTTTTCCTTCTTTAATATCTTCTTAATGACATTTTGCTTTCTTCCTGTATGATGTTCTTGATGTCATCGCACAACTATTCTCATCTTTGCTCTTTAATGTCTAAGGTATCAAATCCTCAGATGATTTATTAATTCAGGTGGGGTATATTCAATGTCATATTTTGGCTCTCATGGACTTGTTTTCATTTGAGAAATTGATGATCTGTTCCACAGTCTGCCCTGGCCTCGTTTTCACTGATTATATGGAGCTTTTCCACCATATCTTTCTACAGATATAGTTAATTTGATTTCTATGTATCCCATTGGGTGGGGTCTATGTGTATGTTGTTGTTGTTGGTAGTTGCCATCAAGTCGGTGCCAACTCATAGCGACTTCATGCACAGGAGAATGAAACACTGCCCAATCCTAGGCCAACCTCACTATTGCTGACACACTTGAGCCCAACGGTGCTGTCACATGGCCAATCCATCTCACGGTGGTCTTCCTCTTTTTCTCTTACCCTCCACCTTACAAAACATGATATCCTGCTCCTGCGACTGGTCCCTCCTGACAATACGTCCAAAGTATGAGAGATGAAGTTTGGCCATCTTGGCCTCCAAGAAGCATTTTGGCTGCACTTCTTCCAACATAGATATGTTGGTTCTATGGGAAGCCCATGGCAATTTCAATATTCTCCTCCCACACTATAACTCAAAAGCACCAATTCTTCTATGATTTTCCTTATTTACTGTCCAACTTTCACATGCATGTGAGGTTATTGAAAATACCATGGCTTAGGTCAGGCACACCTTAGTCTTCAAGTTGACATCTTTGTTTTTAACACTTTAAAAAGGTCGTGTTCAGGAGATTTGTCTAATGCAATACATCACTTGATTTCTTGACCGTTGCTTCCATGAGTGTTGATACTTGATCCAAGAAAAATGAAGTCCTTAACAAATTCAATCTTTTCTCTGTTAATATTAATGTTGTTTATTGGTCCAGGTGTGAGGATTTTTGGTTTCTTGACATTGAGATGCAATCCATACTGAAGGCTGGGCTCTTTGGTCTTCATCTGTAAATGTTTTAAGTTCTCTTCACTTTCAGCAAGCAAGGTTTTATCTTGTGCATATCACAGGTTGTTAATGAGTCTTCCTCCAATCCTGATGCTATGTTTTTCATCATAGAATCCAGCTCCTAGGTTTACTTGCTCAGCATACAGGTTAAATAAGTATGGTGAAAGAATAGAGCCATGTCATACACCTTTCTTAATTTTAAACCACTCAGTGTTCCCATGTTCTGTTAGAACAACTGCCTCTTGGTCCAGGTACAGATTCCTCATGAGCACAATTAAAGTTTTTCAGAATACTTATACTTTGCAATGTTGTTCAAAGCTTGTCATGGTCCACACTATCATAAGCCTTTGCATAGTCAATAAAGCACAGGTAAACATCTTTCTGATATTCTCTTCTTTCAGCCCAGATCCATTGGACATCAGCAATGATATCCCTCATTCCACAGCCTCTTCTGAATCTGGCTTGAACCTTTAGAAGTTCTCTGTCAATGTATGCTTGCAATAGTTTCTGTATTACCTTAAGTAGAACTTTACTTGCATGGGATATCAAAGAAATTGTCTGATGATTTCCTCATTCCGTTGGGTCACCTCTCTTTGGAATGGGCAAAAATATGGGTCTCTTCCAATCAGTCAGCCAGTTAGTTGTCTTCCAAATTTCTTGAGATAGATAAGTGAGTGCCTCTGTGCCACCTCACTTTCTTGAAAGATTTCAATTTTTATTCCATCAATTCCTGGTGCCTTGTTTTTTGCCAGTTCCTAGTAGACATTTCGACTTCTTCCTTCAGTATCATTGGCTCTTGATCTTATGCTACGTCTTGAAACATTTGAACATCAACCATTTCCTGTTGGTACAGTGCCATGTGCCATGTGTCTTTTATGTTTTTTTAAAAAAAGACATTTGCAATGAACAGACTATTTGCCTTCTAAAATTCTATCATGAAATTTCTAGTATTATTTCTATCACCAAGTCCATATTTTCCAATGACTGATCTTTCTTCTTTTTTCCAACCTTTGCATTTCAATCACCAATAATTATCAACACATCTTGATTGCATGTTTGATCAATTTTAGATTGAAGAAGTTGGTAGAATTCTTCTATTTCATCATCACTGACTTTAGTAGTTGATGGGTAAATTTGAATAATAATGGTATTAATTGGTCTTCTTTGTAAGCATATGGATATTTTCCTAACAAAGTCAGTTTTGTATTTCATGACTGATAGAGATTTTTTTTTTAAAGCATTTTTATATTTAATCTGAGTCCTATTGTGGTGCTGTAGGATAAGCAATAGACTTCTAACTACAAGATTGTTAGTTCAAAACCACAGGCCTGTACTTGGAAACCATATACAGGATTGCTATGAGTCAAAACCAACTTTATGGCATTTAACACAATTCTGCAGTTTAAGGGTACTTCATTCTGGAGAGTCAATTGTATTTTCAGTTAACTTAGGTTACTTTTATTGGCTTGTGTTTTATTGTTAACTATGTTATAGTTTAAATGGGAGAACATTAGCTTTAGATTCATCCTATCATGTATCATTTTATTGCTATGGTTACAATACCCTCCATGCATCATCCATCAACCAAAGGGTATACTCTGTAAGCCTTCCCCTGGTTGTTAGCATATAGCCCCCCTCCCTCTCTAGATCTAGAGTCCCTAGCCGTTCCATCTCTCCATGTCACCGTGTCTTCCTCCATCTCCAGAATCACTTCTTCTCTGGGTAGTGTCCGCTCTCCACTCTCCTCCCTTGATTGTCTCAGGAACTTCAGCTCCTGGACTGCAAAATCAATTCCTGCCCTCCTTTTGCTATAAAATGTCTACCTTTACATTTCCAACCCTCACAGTCAGTCCTGAGAGCAATTACTCACTATTGAGCCACATGAGAGCCATCCCCAACTCCTTTTATCAGCCCCACCCAGACAGATTGGATACTACTCAGTGGAGATTCTGTGCCCTCTGGATCTAGGTTCCCTTTTGAAAGCTTGTAAGCCAGTCACTTCTTTCCTTTGTAACCCCTCACATGGGGTAGCCAATGTCCAAGTTGCCAATCCCTTTCTACCCTGTGTATAATGACCCTTGCTGTAAAGATTTGTTCCTTCCTTTGAGCTACTGCATCCATAGGTGTAGGTCAAGTTCATCAAATTGTATCGGATTACTCTTTTTTCCCTCTTCTTTCTTCTTCTAGTTGAAGTCTGATATTCCAGCCATTGAAGTCAGGTCAAGTGGGTTATTATCTGTAAGTGTGGGTGTTCTGTGAATATGCCCTCACTTCTTATCCACTGAACGCTTCACTCTCCACTTCTCCTCTGTGGCTATGTCACTGACTCTGGGCCCAGGAGTGCCCAGGTCTTGCCACACTTCTGGCCAAACAAGTCTCCACCCAGGTTCACAGAAGTCTATTGAACATTGTAGGGCATAGCCTGCAGCTTCATTGCTGTTTTTCCCTAACTTCCCCTTATTGGTGACCAACATGGTCACCAGTCAGAGCACATGTCTGCTCATGTATTCCCATTGAGTCTTAGTCTTGGAACAGGATTTGCCCTGAGGGGACCTGACCACTTGTCTTGATGTCTCCTGGGTGAGCAACTTGCTTGTTCTTGTAGTAGTCAGTAGGATTGCCATTATTTCTTTATATTTTTCTGTCAGTCTTTCTATCAAGAAGTATCTTCTGAGCAGACCACTCCAGGCCGGTCTGCTCATCCTTTCAAGTGGAAATTTCCCACCTCAGAAAATTCTGGATGGGGTTCAGGATTCCCCCAATGGTCTTATGTAATGCAGTGGCTCCACAGGAAGCCTCCTTCACTGAGCACATTCTAGCCCCATTTTAGGTATTCCAAATAGTTACAGGCAGAAGACATACTTACAAGCTTTCCATAGTGATGTTTCTGGTTATTCCTTTATCTCCCCATCAAGTGTCTATTTTATAATGGTTTAAAAGGGAAACCAAGGTTCAAAAGACAGCCAAGCATCTTAACATTGTTTCCCCACTTTTGCCCTTTCCAACCATGCCTCAGTCTCTGTATGACAGACCCCTGTTGTTCCAAGGTTGTACATACATCATTATTTACCTCTGTCCCACTTAGCCCATGAAAATGTGCTTAATTGTTTTCCCATCTTCCTTTTTCTTCCACTCCCCTCCCCCTTCTTGTGTATTGCCCCTCTCCCCAGCACCCAAACTATCCTGTGTCTATTCCTTACCCTGTGGTACACCTTTCCCTCCCTCTCCTTGTCCCACATCCCCATAACCAGCAAAGAACACTACCCTCCTCCTTTAATGTGGATTATTTTTCTTAGTTTTTTACAATAGTGATCCTATGCAGTATTTCTCCTTTTGTGACTGACTAATTTCACTCAACATAATGTCCTCAGGGTTCATCCATGTTATGCGTGGCTAGCAGTTTCCTTGTTATTCTTCAAGGTAACATAATATTCCATTGTGTGTGTGTGTACCAAAGTTGGTTTATCTATTCTTTCATTGATGCCATCACATTCAACTTTACTTTAAGTCGCCTTTTAGTGCCTTCCAACCTAAGGGCTCATCTTCTGGCAGTATATCTGGCATTGTTCCAAGGATTTTCTTGACTACATATTCAGATGTAGTCTGTCTCTCCTTCTTTCTAGTCTGTCTTCTTCTGGAAGCTCATCTTAAATCTTTTACCATGAGTGATCCTGCTGGCATTCAAAGCACCATTGCATAGATTCCAGAATCACAGCCAGACACAAGCCACCACAGTGTGACAAACTGGCAGATGCATGATGAGTCTACTAGTTAGTGAGTTGTAAGTTTTTGTTGTTATTTTCCAACTCATAACAATTTTTGATAGCTTTCTGAGGCTATTTATAACCTTGGCAGGAACAGAAAGCCTCGACATTCTCTTGCAGAGAGACTGGTGACCTTGAACTATGGACCTTTTAGTTCACCGTCAGAAAGCCTCGACATTCTCTTGCAGAGAGACTGGTGACCTTGAACTATGGACCTTTTAGTTCACCGTCCAGTGCTTGTTTTATGGAACCATCAGTCTTTAAATTAAATTTTAATAGTTCTTTATATTTTCTGAAAACAAGTACTGAGACATATGACTTACAAGTATTTACTCCCTGCTTTTGCTTTATGTTTTCATTTTCATTTT
>NW_006408576.1:8936431-8943659 GCF_000296735.1 Chrysochloris asiatica
GCTTCAAAGCCATTTGAACTGCAAGGTCGGTGGTTCAAGCTCACCAGCTACTCCTCAGAAACCATGTACAGGGCCGCTATGTGTCAGAACCGACTCGGCAGCACTTAACAACAACAACAAGAAAGGTTAGTCTAACTCAACATCACAGAAACCCATTCTATGTTTTCTTCTAAATAGTCTGTAATTTAAATCCATTTATATCTGAAATTTATATTGGGTTAATTTTGTAAGTGTTTTGAGATAAGTGCCTGATTTCCTTTTTTCCTTCTTTATTGTTGAATATGGATAAATTGTTTCCATTTTTTTGTATATGGATAAAACATTTCTTTTTTAAGTAACTTTTTCCTCAGTTTTCTTACTGATCTCTGTCACAAAAACCTGCTCATTTGTTTACCCCCTGTGATAGGTAAGGTTTTGTATAGACTTGACTGGACCAGGATTCTAAGTGGTTTGGCAAATCTATGATGAGATTTGCCCTGAACAGCAAATCAATTGAAAGGACACTACCTCAGGCATATGGATGTCTTTCAATATACTGGGCATTATTCAAGGCTTGCTTGATTTCCACTGGGTCTGGATCTTGCATCTGGCTCATTATCCAAGCTCCAACTGTCTGAGTTTGAACCAAAGGGCTGCTCTGTTATCTGTTGAACCTGAGAGTCATCAGCAGCCTGTCTTCTTATCTGCCAGTCTGCCTGCTTTCTGACTTACAGCCTTGGTTCATCAACCCTACAGTTATATGAGTCAGAAGGTTCCAGTCTGACATCTAACCCATGGACTTGGAAATGACCACTTCTACAACTGTGTGAGTCATATTCTTGACATTAACTTTTCTTTATATATACATATATAAGTGTCAGGGAGCTCTGGTAGAGTGTGGTTGCGAGTCAGGCTGCTAACCTCAAGGCCAGCATTTTGAAACTGCCAGCTATTCCACAGGAGAAAGATGAGACTTTTTGCTTCCATAAAGATTTATAGTCTCATAAACCCTATGCAGGTTTGCTCTGAGTCAAAACCGACTTCCATGGCACACCATTACCACTATATAATTTCACTGGTTTTGTTTCCCTAGAGAACCCATTTCAATCTCTCCCTGATGTTCCACTTTGTAGGATTTGGTTTTATGCAGAATATTATGGATCTGATTTTGACTCAATCATGTACCTAGATTTTCAGATTTTGCTTCTTCCCCTATTGATCCATGATGTCAGGAAAAAAAAAAAAAGAAAAAAGATAGATAGCTAGATCAAGATAGAGAGAGTCCATCTGAACTGCAAGGTCAGCGTTTAAGCTCACCAGCTACTCCTTGGAAACACTATGTAGGGTCGCTATGAGTTGGAACTGACTCAACGGCTCTTAACTACAACATATTTAAATATATGTATATATTTGTTGCTAACTGCCATCCACTTATAGGGATTCTGTTTAGGATCTGACTTATAGGGATCCTGTTTAGGATTTCCTAGGAATGGTTGGTGGATATGAAACTCCGAACTTGCAGCTGACCTTGCAGTCCAGTGCTTTATCCTACATTGTTACACCATACACACACACACACACACACACACACACACACACACACACACACTTATATATATTGTTGTTGTTAAATGCCATCGAATCGGTTCCAACCAATAGCGATCCTGTATAGGGTTTCCGAGGGGCTCTGGTAGCGTAGTAGTTACTAATTGGGCTGCTAATCTCACAGGCAGCACTTTCAAACTACCAGCTGTTCCGTGGGAGAAAGATGAGGCTTTCTGCTCCTATAAAGATTTACAACCTGGGAAACCCTGTACAGGGTGGCTGTGAGTTGGAACCAATGCCACACACATAACAACAATAAAATAAAGTAGGGTTTCTGAGGAGCAGCTGATGAGTTTGAACTGTTGACCCTGTGGTTCAAACCGACTTTGCAGTCCAGTACATTAACCCACAGTGCCATCACTCAATACCATCACTCTCTCTCCCTGTCTCTGTCTCTCTCTGTCTCTCTGTGTATAATCAATCCTCTGCTTTTAATCTGAAGTTTAAGCTTCAGCTCTTCAGTGAGCATCTAACTATAACAAGTTCTGTTGATTGCTGAACCTTTCTCCTCTGAAAGTATTCCATTGAGAATCCCAGAAAGCTGTAAGCATCAATTTTTCAGCTCATAGTCAACTTTTAAACTTTTTCTTGGTCTGTGATTGAAGATGTTTCCATTTCATACTCTGCCATTTACTCTCATGCTATCCAAGGGCATTGATATGTTGCATGATAATGTGTGTCCCCACACCTCTGCCCACAGTGTTGATACTTTGCAAAACCTTCATTTTGAGGTGTTAAAACATCCTCCCCATAGTCCTGATCTTGCTCCATTGGACTTTTACCTGTTTGGTCCCCTGAACTCATCCTCCCAGGAAAAGATTAATCTTTGATGATGAAGTGAAGACAGCAGTGCCTTCGTGACTCACAGACTCAGCCAAAAGTCTTTTTTAGTAAGGGATTTCTAAAGCTTGTTGACATATGGACAAAGTGTATTGAAAAGAAGAGATTATGTCAAAAAATGATGCATTTATCCTTTCTAAAATTGATTAACATAAATTCCACAGCCTGAGTGCAGATAATTTTTGTCTCACCCTTGTATATATCATTGAACTGAGAACCATTAGGTTCTGAGTCTTTTTGCTCCTGCATGTATTGACATTCTCAGAAACTCTATATAGCTATGAGTTGAAAACAACTAGACAGCACTTAACAACAACTGTATACAATACTATTTCTGGAAAGAAACATGAGACTTTCTGCTCCTATGAAGATTTACACCCTCAGATACAGTATACAGGTAGGGTCCTGGTTTGGTGCTGTAGGATAAGTACTGGACTTCTAACTGCAAGTCTTAACCAACTCCATGGCACTTAACAACAATGAAAGCACAATGAGTTGAAATAAAGTCTACAGTACTCAACAACAGCATATATATAGATTTGTTACTATTGTTAAGTGTCATCAAGTTTGTTCCAACCCATAGCAATCCTGTACAGGGTTTCTAAGGAGTGGCTGGCGAGCTTGAACAGCTGATCTTGTGGTTCAAACCAGCTTTGCAATCCAGCACATTAACCCACAGTGCGATACATTAACTCACAGTGAGATACCACGACTCTCTTGCTCTCATTTTTTTTTCTCTTTCTCTCTACATATATACATTGTTGTTGTTGTTTTAAGTGCCATCAAGTCGGTTCTGACCCATAGTGACCCTGTATAGGGTTTTCAAGGAGCAGCTGGTAAGCTTGAACTGTCAACCTTGCAGTTCAAATGGCTTTGCAGTCTGGAGCATTAACCCACAGCACCACACCAGGGCATATACATATAAAAGTAAATGTAAATATAAACAATAGATAGATATATAAAAAATCTAAAACAGATAGATATAGAGAGAGATACATATCATGGGAGAAAAATGAGGCTTTCTGCTCCTACAAAGACATACAGCTTTTTTGGAGGGAACCATATACAAGGTCGCTATGAGTTGCAACTGGTTCCAAAGCACTTATAATACAAAGACGCACATATATATATATATATATGCTGTTGTTTTTGTTAAATGCCATTGAGTCAATTTTGACTCATAACAACCCTGTATAGGGTTTCTAAGGACTATCTGGTATGTTTGCAATGTTAACATTGTGATTCAAAGTCCAATGCTCTTCCTACAGTGCTATAGAGCTCTGGTAGCTAGTGGTTATGATTCAGACTACTAACCTCAAGGTCAGCAGTATGAAACTACCAGCTGTTGCATGGGAGAAACATGAGACTGTCTACTCCTGTAAAGGTTTACAGCCTCAGAAACCCTATGCAGGGTCTCTATGAGTTGGAACCAACTTCATGAAACATGATCACCACTATATATATGTTCCAACTCATAGCAACCCTGTATAGGGTTTCTGAGGAGCAGATGATGAGTTTGAACCACCGATCTTATGGTTCAAATTGACCTTGCAGTCCAGTGTTTTATCCCACAGTGCCACACTAAGATATCTATATATGCTTGTAGCAGTGTTGGCCTTCTTGCTATTCGGTTTTCCAATTAATTTCTTTTATCACCTATTCAGATCTATTTTAAAGAGATACTTTTTTTTTTTTTCAAATATTTTTTTTTGTGTTGTTATATCCCATCAAGTAGATTTTAACTCATAGTGACCCTGCAAAGGGTTTCCAAATAATAATTGACCAGTGATTAGCAATCCGGTGCTTATCCTACAGCATTACACCTGGTTAATAGTGTGAATTAATTAAAGTAATACAAGGTTAAAGACAGGAAACTAAATTTCACTGTTCTTATAATTCAGACATGACAATAAATGAATTTTATATTCCACCTTAATAAAATGACATAGAAATACTTGTAGTGATAATCAGATCATTGAAATTATTTTCCAATGTGTTATCACCATTGTCAGTCTCTTTCAAATATGTAGTACCACAGAGTTCTGATAAAGTACTGTCCTGAACTACTCATTATATTAACCTGTTTCAATTTTTATAAACAATGATCTTTAGAAAATATGACAGACTGAGATGAATGTTAATTGTAAGTGTGAAACAACAAGAGATTGTTTTTCCACTCACAACAAAGTAAAAACCACATGAATTCTTGGGTAAACATATGATCTCACTATCTGAGTATATGACTAGTTCTTTAAAGTGCTTTCATATATGACAAAAAGGAGAAAAGAGTGACTTTGGTCCATCTTTAATCCAAGGAGGGATGAAAGCAGATAAAAATCAATATAATTGCACTGTAGTTATTAATCATTTAAATTTTACAGATTGACTTTACCAGAGTTGACTTTAATTTTTCAAAAAGGAGTTGAGCAGAATGACTTGTTCCACTGTGATGAGTTTCAAAAATCTAGCTTCACTACTTAATCAGTATATTATGTGAGACAATTTACTTTTCCACTCCAAACTTAAATTTATCATACGTACAGTAAATATAGCAATGACTACTTCATAGTGCTTTTGTAAAATTATAAAAATGTCTTAGCAAACACTTAGAACACAGTCTGACACATTGTTAATGCTAAATATATGACCATCATTATAACTTTACAGCACTGATAGAAAGATTGAAAATGGAAATGTAAACCTAGGTTTAGTGGATTCCAGAGTTCTGTTCACTGATGAACCCTATCTTTGAGACTGCACTGATTCATGATTTCTACTTTTTTCATTAACTGATATGATTTATATTAAATTTATCTTACAAATTTTAGTAAAATCTACTAATAATATTTGTTAAAAATATATTCTGGTATAAAATACAGGATCAATTAATTTATATCTTCTCCTCTTTTCTATGGAATAACTATTTTCTTTAACTGAGAAAAGATGCATACAAAAACCAAAAATTAAATTCACTACTGTCAAGGCAATTCTAGCTCACTGTTACCCTATAGAACAGGTTGGAATGGTCCCATAAGACCTCAAAGGTTCTTGTAAAAATGATGTGGGGCCAGTGTCTCACCTCCTCTGACTTTGCAAGTAGGAAGGAGAATCAAGCTCATTTACACAAGGCCAAGTCCTATGAGTTGTAGATCAGACATTCCTTCACACTCCAAATGTATTTACTAATTCTGGAATCTACCACCAATCTGAAGGCATTCCCTTCTTATCTGTTGGGTTTAATAATTTAATGATTTGACTACACAGAACTCACAAACCAAACTCACAATTATGGGATTTGTAAGGAAAGTTAACAGGTTTATAATTCAGCCTCAGAATGCTCAGGATACCATTCTTCCAGTCAAGAATGCCTCTTCTCTTTATTCTGGGGAAAGAAGAGAGAGAGAGACAGTGAAAACTCCTATGCCAACCCCCCCCCCACCCCCCCCAAAAGCAGAGAAAAAGCAGTCCAAAGAAAAATTGCAGAACTTTGGATCTTATTTAAGGTTCTGGGTGCCAGTTCCCTGTGCCCATTGAGAAGAAATCTGCAGATGAAAGCAAAATACAGTGAGTTCTGAATTGACCCAGCTGCAGCAGCCAGCAGCCAGAAGTCCTCAGGCCACAGGGCAGGGCCACAGCTAAGCAGAGGCAGCAACCCAGCTCTAGAAGTCATGGAGCAACACCCCTGAAGGGAGAGGTGTAACAGATTTTTCATCTTTCAGTTTTCATTTTTCACATACCTCTCCTCTTCACCCCAATTACACCCTACTGCACAGTCTAGATGCCTCCAGGCGGGAGGGAGCACACCTCCAAAAGGGTCCAGCATTCCACCCATAGTTTTCCAAAAGCACCATGCTTCTTGACCATGTATCAGGTCACAAAGCAAGCCTCCATAAATTTACAAACATCAAAATCCTACAAAGCATCTTTTCAGACCAGAATTCCATAAAAATAGAAATCAACAATAAGAATACCAAGGAAATAAAGTTTAATACATGGAGGATGAATAACATCCTGCTGAAAAGCAACTGGATAATAGAAAAAATTAAACATGAATTCAGAAAGTTCCTAGAAACAAACAAGAACAAAAACAAAGCATACCAAAAACATTGGGACACAGCGAAAGTGGTTCTGAGAGGACAATTTATTGCGATAAATACGCACATCCAAAAAGAAGAAAGAATCAAAATTAACACATTAACACAGCATCTCCAGCAACTAGAAAGAGATCAACAGAGGTAACATACAGTCACCAAGAGAAAAGAAATAATAAAGATCAGAGCAGAAATAAATGAGATAGAAAAAAATTAACAGGACAAGAAGCTGGTTCTTTGAAAGGATTAATAAAATCAACAAACTATTGGCAAACTTAACAAAAGAAGGAGAAGACACAAATAACACATATTAGAAACTACATGGGCGACGTCACAACGGAACCAAAGGAAATCAAAAGGATAATAACAGAATACTATGAAGAGTTGTACTCTAACAGATTTGAAAACTTAGAAGAGATGGACACATTTTAAGAAAAACACGACATAACAAAACTCACACAGAGTGAAGTTGAAGACTTGAACAGACCCATAACAAAATAAGAAATTAATCAGGTCATCAAAAAATTCCCAACCAAAAGAAGTCCAGGCCCAGATGGCCTAATGGGTGAGTTCTAGCAAACATTCATGGAAGAGCTGTCACCAGTTCTACTCAAGTTATTCCAGAATATACAAGAGGATGGAAAACTCCCTAATACTTTTTATGAAGTAAGCATAACCCTCATACCAAAACCAGGGAGGGACATCACTAAGAA
>NW_006408576.1:8943909-8945154 GCF_000296735.1 Chrysochloris asiatica
AATAATAATACATCATGACCAAGTGGGATTCCTATCAGGGATGCAAGGGTGCTTCAACATTAGAAAAACAATCAATGTATCTCACCTTATAAACAAGAAAAAACAAAACAAAACAAAACACATGATCATATTGATTGATGCAGAAAAGGCATTTGACAAAATCCAACATCAATTCTTGATAAAAACACTTAACAAAGTAGAAATTGAAGAGAAATTCTTCAACATAATCAAGATCATATAAACAAAACCAACAGCCTACATTACTCTCAATGGAGAGAAACTGAAAGCCTTCCCTCTGAAAACAGTAACCAAATAAGGATGCCCTTTGTCACCACTCCTAATCAATATTGTGCTTGAAGTCCTAGCCAGAGCTATACAGCAAGATGGGGAAAGCAAGGGCATCCGAATTGACAAAGAGGAAGTGAAATTCTCTCTATTTCAGACAATATGATTCTATATATAGAAAATCCCAAAGACTCAGTAAAAAAGCTACTAGACCTCATTGGAGGATTCAACAGTGGCAGGGTATAAGATCAACATCCCCAAATCAGTTGGATTCCTCTATACCAATAATGGAACTGCTGAAAGGGACATTAGGAAAGCAATACCATTTACAATAGCCACCGAAAGGATGAAATATCTAGGAATAAATGTAACCAGAGAAACAAAGGACCTATATAAAGAAAACTACAAAATACTACTACAAGAAACAAACAAACAAACAAAACCCTACAAAAATGGAAGAATATACAATGCCTCTGAACAAGAAGACTTAATAATGTGAAAATGTCAGTACTACCCCAAACAATTTATACATATAACACAATCCCAATCCAGATTCCATTGACATTCTTCAAAGAAATGGAAAATACAATTTCAAACTTTATATGGAAAGGAAAGAGAGCAAAGTTAAGCAAAGCACTGCTCAAGAAGAACAGAGTGGGAAGCCTCTCACTCCCTGATTTCAAAATTTACTACACAGCTACAGTGGTCAAAGCAGACTGGTACTGGTATAATGAATGATACATTGATCAATGGAACAGAATCAAGAATCCAAAAATTAACCCATCCATATACAGACAACAGATTTTTGACAAAGTACCTAACTATATTGCACGGGGAAGAGATGGTCTCTTCAACAGATGGAAAGCGACATTCAAAAGACTGAAACAAGACTTTTACCTCATACCTTATACAAAAACCAACTCACCATGGATTAAAGACCTAAATGTGAATCCAACAATT
>NW_006408576.1:8945943-8947089 GCF_000296735.1 Chrysochloris asiatica
ATAGCAGCACTATTTACAATAGCAAAAAGATGGAGACAGCCTAAGTGTCCATCTATGGAAGAATGGATAAACAAACTTTGGTACATACGCACAATGAACTACTACGCTATCCTGAAAACTAACAAGGAAGCAGTAAGCCACCGCATAACATGGATGAACCTTGAGGACATTATGCTGAGTGAAATCAGTAGTCACAAAAGGAGAAATACAGCATAGAGCAATTATTGTAAAAAAAAAATAAATAAGAAAAAGCACCCACACTGAAAGGGGAAAAAAAGTTATTTTTTTTACATTTTAAAAATTATTAGTAGTATTGTCTTTGTTGTTGTTGTTGTTGTTGGTTACCTGGTTGTATGCCCTAGGCTGAGGGGAAGGGAGGGTAAGGTGGAGCACAGGGAAGAGAAAATGCACAGGATAGTGGAACACAGGGTATGAAACAGACAGAGGATAGTTTGGTGCTGGGGGGCAATACACTAGAAGGGGAAGGGGAAAGGAAAAATAAAGGTGAATGGGAGAATAGCTAGGCAGTTTTGCATGAGCTAAATGGGAAAGAGGTAAATAACAATCTAAGCACAAACGTGGAACAACAGGGCTCGTGAATACAAAGATTAAGGCATGGTTTGAATGGGTAAAAGTGGGGAAGTGATGTTAAGATGCTTGGCTGTTTGTTGAATCTTGGTTTCCCTTGCTTACTATTGTAAAATAGACACTTGAAGGGGAGAGAGGAATAGCCAAAAACATCACCAGAGAAAGCTTGTAAGTCTGTCTTCAGCCTATACCTGTTTGGAATAACTAAAATGAGGCTAGAACTTGCCCAGTGAAGGAGTCTCCCTGAAGGGCCTTTGCACTGCACAGACTATAGGTGGAATCCTGATCATCATCCAGAATCTTCTGAGGTGGGACATTGCCATGTGAAAGGACAAGCAGACCAGTCTGGAGCAGCTACAAGAACAGAAGACACTTCTTGAAAGAGACAAGCAGAAAACTAAAAACAAAAAAAAAAACAACAACAGCAGTCCAATTCACTACTACAAGAACAAGCAAGTTGTTCCCCATGGAGCCATCAAGGCAAGTGGTCAGGTCCTCACAAGGCAAACCCCCTTCCAAGTCTGAAACTCCAATGGAATATACTAGCAGGCATATGGT
>NW_006408576.1:8947599-8953244 GCF_000296735.1 Chrysochloris asiatica
CATGACTAGAAGAAAAAAGAAGAGAGAAAAAAAAGGAGTAACCCACTATAAGTGGATGATCTTGACCTATGCTTGTGGATGCAGTATGACAAAGGGGCGGACAAATCTCCACAGCAGGGATCATTTCCACCCCCTTGCTATACAGGGTAGACAGGGAGGGGGGACTTAGACATTGGCTACCCCAAATCAAGAAGTGACTGGCTTACAAGCTTTCAATAGGGAACCTAGCTCCAGAAGACACAGGGAAAGGTAGAACTTCCACTGAATTGTTTTCAACCTATCTGGATAGGATAAATGAAAGGTTAGGGGGAAAGGACGCCCGTGGTTCAATAAGGAATGATTGCTATCAGATCTGACAGTGAATGTTGGAAAGGTAAATGTAAATGTTTGGTAACAAAAAGAAGGGAGTGGCTGATTTTGCAGTCCAGAAGCAAAGATCCCTGGAACCATCAAGGGAAAAAAGCAAAGTGTGAGACCATGTCTGGGGTGGCAGTGACACTAGGGATGGAGGCAGAGATAATGACATGGACAGAAGGAGCAGCTGAAGACTCTGGACTCAGGGAGGGAGAGTGCTGGCAGCCAGGGGGCAAAAGTGTGGGAAGTACCCTTTGGGTGTTTGATGATGCATGCAGGGGATTGTGATCATTGCAATGAAACAAAGTAAGATAGGATGAATGTAAAGATAATGTTCCCCCATGTAAACTAACAAATAATTCACAATAAAAACTTAAAAAAACAAACAAACAAACAAAAACAATGCCTTTTCTTAGACATGCCCACAGGCATTTCATTCTCTGGTCTTCAACATTTCTGCTATAGTGGTTCCTGTGTCTCTTCCCTGCTGAGGCAAGTTTTACATAATTCCTTTTAGCACTGCTGATAAATGGCCAAAGGCATCCTACTCAACTACAAGTATCAGACTTAAGTTGCTCAGCACTAACTACATAGGTCAGCACATCTAGCTCCCTCTATTAAGTTCCTGGAGTCATTTCACTCAGGGAGTCAGCCTACTGCCCAAAGGCACTCAAATTTATTTACTTCATCAGCCAGGAAGTCTGTCATTCTGTCTCATGCTCTGGCTCTTGATTCAGTTGCTATCACTTCCCTGATATCACAGCTCTGTCTCTTGTGCTGAGAAGGCTTAGTATAGGGATTGCTAGGTCCAAGGGACATGCTTTGCCCCTGGAACTTCTTTCTTGGTGGTAATGAGATCCCTTCTTTTTCTCTTCTGAAATGACTTATTTTAAACCTATTGGAATGGCAAACCTAACCCAAACCCATATTAGAGTTTTATACACTCTCTTTTCATGGTTCATTCCATTCATTTGGTGGGAATTACAAAGATTATGGCTAGAAAAACAATAGTAAGTAGTTCGTTTGATTTGTAAATATTTATGGAAGCAAATTGTAACATCATTCTCCTATTGAATAGTTGGTAGGTTTGAACTGCCAACTTTTTGGTTACCAGTCAAATGTTTTCAGTACTGTACCATCATCGTAACTACTTATACACCAAAGAATATATGTGGGGGGCTTCAAAAAGTTCATGGAAAAAATGGTGTTTAACAGTAATGGAATTTTTCCAAGAACTTCTTGAAGACCACTTACATATATAAATGTTTGCATTCCAAGCTAGATACAACTGTAGTGATCAATATGCTTCCATAAAGTTTGTTTTTCTTTTTCTTTTTATTAAGAAAAAGTTGATACACATTGGAAAACACAGGTTGTAGTGTAAATTTTAATAACTTTTCATTCTTGTATCCTAGTGTATATCTTGATCCAGATTTAGGATTTTGCCCAGATTTTGCCTTCTTCCCTCTTCTAGTCAACTCTCCTCTCAGAGGCTACAATTGTCCTAAGTTTTGTTACTGAATTTCAAATAAATAAAAGCATGTAATAAGTACCTTTTTCTTCTGTTCCACTTTTTGTCTCAACAAAATGTGATGTAGTTGACATTGATTCATGTGATTACATGAATTACATTTTAAAATTATTATGGACTATTTCATTGTATAAATATGCCACATAATCAATTAATTTTCCAATTGAACATTTACACTACTTCCAGTCTTGGATAGATAATAAATAAATATCTTTTGTTGATTATTTTAAATTAAAAAAAATTTTATTGTGTTAAAGACTAAATTCAAATGGCCAATAATCTTACATGGAAAGCTTGATCAGTCCCAATATTTTCATAATTGAAAATTGAGGATTAAAGTAATTTATGTAAGTAACAGTGTTAATAAGTGATGTGCTGCTTTTAAGAGCCAAATGTGTTTTAATTTAGAGACTTTAATCTCTGAATTAAGTGTTGAGGTTTTCTTCCACTCTTTATTTTGATCAGTGTATAAATTGTCACACTTCTGTCATTGTTTAACCACCACACATCTGTCACTTTGTCATACTATGGTGTTAGCATATTGCTATGATTTTGAAATCTATGCCACCAGTATTTTAAACACCAACACTGTTAACCATGGTAGACGGGTTTCAGCAGAGCTAGAAGTGTAAGACAGACTAGAAAGAAGGCCTTGGCAATCTACATCTGAAAATATTAGCCAATAACAACTTTACAAATAGTGAGGAACA
This sequence comes from Chrysochloris asiatica, assembly GCF_000296735.1. Lineage (NCBI taxonomy): Eukaryota > Metazoa > Chordata > Mammalia > Afrosoricida > Chrysochloridae > Chrysochloris > Chrysochloris asiatica. The sequence goes on from NW_006408576.1 coordinate 8,950,195, forward strand.
TTGTCTGATACAATGACTGAAGATGAACCCCTCAGGTAGGAAGACACTCAAGGGGAAGAGCTGTCTTCTCATAATAAAGTTGACTTTAATGGAGTAAATATTTAGGAACTTTATTTGCTAAAGTGGCATGACTTGAAATAAGAAGAATCAGCTGTAAACATCTATTAATTAGTACATGGAATGTATGATTATGAATTTAGGAACTCTGGGAGTCATACAAAAATGAAATGAAATGCATAAAGATCAATATCCTTGGCATTAGTCAGCTTTTAGTCTGCTGAAATACAGTAGGTCATTTAGAATCTGTCAATTATATGTTATGACAAATTGAAGAGGAGCAGTGTTAAAAAGAACATTTCAAAATCTATCCTGCAAAACAACACTGTCAGTCATAGGATAATATGCCTACAAAAAAAAAGGTAATACAGCTATTGCTCAAATGTATCCACTAATGCCAAGTATGAACAAATTGAAGATTTTTTCCACATTCTACCGTGAAATTTTTCAAACATGTTATCAATATGCAATGATAAGAACTGATGAATAGAATAAAAATGGAGCACTATAGATAAACATTGGCCTGCTAGCCACAAGGTTGGCAGTTCAAATTTACCAATGGCTCTGTGAGGAAAAAAAGATGATTTTTGCTCTGATAAAGATTTACAGCAAGGAAATCTTATACAGCGTTGTTATGAGTCTAAACGGACTCTACAGCAATTAACAACAGCAGAATACTAAAGTTGAAAACAAGAAAAAGATGAGTACTTAGAAAACATGAAGGCAAAGGTTGTATGAAAAAAATATAAAATATTATTTTATATGCTGAATGACTGATTTATTTGAAATACTTTTTTCCAATAATAAAATTAGCAACCATATTTGTGGACCTCATTGTGTCAAATATATAGGAATCAAATCAATTACATCTATGGAAGGGGAGCACAGTGACTTCGTAGGATAAGTATTGTACTGTAAACCTTGTGCCAGACCACTGGCTGACTGCAGAATAGATCATCAATTGCTAATATGAAAGTTTAATTTGAAGCTAAAGAAAATTCAAACAAGTCCATGAGAACCAAATTACAAACTTTAGGACAGATCTCAAGAATAGATTTGACTCATTGAGTGTTAATGAGTGAATATCAGATGAGTTGTGATATTTGAAGAAAGCAAAATTTTAATACAGAGACAAGAAACAAAGAAAAAACATAAATTGATGTTGGAAGAGATTCTGTAGCTTGATCTTGAATGTAAAGTAGCTAAAAGAAATGAAAAAAATAATGAAGTAAATGCAATGTACAGAAGATTTTAAAGGGCATTTCAAGAACTGTATAGATTTCAAAGGACTTTTTCAGGATTGCAAAGTAAAGTTTTGTGTTGAAATGTGCAATGATCCACAGTTATAAAACCAAATGGAAGAACATGTCCAGCATTTATTTTTTTTTTAAAAAAACCTTTTTATTGTGAATTGAGTAAAAGTTTCAAGAATAGATTATCAATTTTGCATTCAACAAATCTATGCTTCATTTCATTTCAATGATTGCAACCCATTCTATGTAACATCAGTCATTCCACTTCTCCCCTGTCATTATTGCTTACATTCCGCTTTATTTCCCAATGCTTCTGAATTTTATCCTTAGGTAAATGATGCCCTTTTGATCTTGAATGGTTGATCATGCCTAGTGTGCATACCTTCTTAGTGTTGTTGTGCCTCCTATATATCTACCTACTACTATGCTGAAAATTAAGCCACAAGGGTGAGTTCAGTTTCAGATCTTAAGGGTGACCAAAGACCATAGTCTCAAGATTCTTCTGGTGTTTTTCTGACCAATAAGTCAAGTGCGTTTGTTTTTTTATAGTTTTGAACTTTGTTCTACATTTCCTCCCATTCTATGTATACAAAGACCTTCTAATGTGATTCCTTTTAGGATAGTTAGTAGGGTTGCTTAGCACCATCTAGTTCTTAATAGTCTCAGTGTCCTAGAGAGTGATATTCAACTGATCCTTTAGTCCACATAGACTAATTTATTCAAAGTGTCTTCAATTTTTAAAACTTTTCATGCTTTTGGTCAGCGAGAGACCAATAATTTCATGTTAGATGGTTGCCCAAGAACATTTAAGATCCTAGTTGTTACCTAACAAAGTAGGATGCAGAACATTGTCTTTGTGGACTATCAACATTTCTTAAGATGAAATAACTGAAGAAAAAGATTAAGTGTTAAAATGGAGTAACTCTGCAGTGGTTATGAGTCAGGCTTGTAGCCTCAAGGTCAGCAGTTTGAAACTACCAACCATTCCTCAGAAGGAAGTTGAGGTTTTCTGTTCCCATAAATATTTATAGCCTCAGAAACCCTAGGCACATGGCACATAACCATCACCACCACCACAGTAGTAACAATGGAAAGACTGAAGACCAAACAAGTTTTGGGATGGTATCAAGAACATCATACATGAAGAAAGCAAAAGGTCATTAATAACAGAGGAAAGAAAGAAAAGACTAAAACGGATGCCTGAATAGACTCTGAAACTTGCTCTTGAATGTAGAGCAACTATGTTGCTGCTGTGAAGTGCCATCGAGCTGGTTCCGATCCATAGCGACCCTGTATAGGAGAAGAAACTGATGAGCTTGAACCGCTGACCTTGCAGTTCAAGCGGCTTTGCAGTCTAGCATATTAACCCACAACACCACATCAGGACTCCAGGGCAACTATAGTAAAAGTAAAAAGTGATGAAATGAAAGCGGTGAAGTAAATAAAATGAAAGACTGCTCTAAATGACAAAGTAAAATAAAATAATGAAATGTGCAAAAACCTGATATTAGAAAAACAAAGGGGAAGAACATACTCAGCATTTCTCACACTGAAAGAACTGAAGAAACTATTCAACACTTCGGTTACAATACTGAAGGATTCTTTGGGCAAAATGGAATCTTGCATGTGGCACTGTAGTATAAGCACTTGATTGTGAACCACAAGGTCTGCCATTCAAAATCATAAGTCTCTCCTCACAAACCCTATACAGGGTAGCTATGAGTTAGAACCAATACAATA
>NW_006408576.1:8953564-8969351 GCF_000296735.1 Chrysochloris asiatica
ATTTACACCCTCGGAAACCCTGTACAGGGTCGCTATGGGTCGGAACCGACTCGACGGCACTTAACAACAACAACAACAACCAAAAAAAAATGGGCAAATAAATATTGAATGTTGTTGTTGTTGTTACGTGCTTTGAGTCAGTTCCTACTCATAGCACCCCTGTATAGGGTTTCTGAGGCTGTAAATATTTACAGGAATAGAAAGCCTCATCTTTCTCCCATGGAATCACTGGTAGTTTCAAACTGCTGAGCAGGAGATTAGCAGCTTGACTTGCAACTACTATGCTATCAGAGTTCCTTATTGAATGATGTAGGATCAAAAGAAGATGGGAAAAATACATAGAGTAACTGTATCAAAAATAATTAAATGATTTTCAGCCATTTTAGAAGGTAACATATAATCATGAATTGGTGGTATTGAAGGTATTCAGTGTCCATGCTACACTGAAGACATTGGCAAAACACAAAGGTCTAGGAATTGACAGAATACCAATTCAAATATTTCAACAAACTGATGCGTTGCTGTAAGCACTCACTATCTATGTAAAAAAATATTGGAAGTCAGCAATCTGGACAACTGACTGGAAGAGATCCAAGCTGTGGCCATTTCAAAGAAAGTATCCTATACAATGCTAAATCGTTAAATAATTTCATTAATATTATATTCAACTATAATTTTGCTAAAGATAATTCAGAAACTGTTGAAGCTGTATTTCAATAGGGAGCCACCCAAAACTCAAACTAATTTCAGAAGCACATGGGACCATTTGACATTGCTGATGTCAAATGAATTTTGGCGGCTGAAAGCAGAGAATACTAGAAAGATATTTGCTTAATTTTACTGACTATTAAAAACATTTGACTGTGAACCATAATAAACGATGTATAACATTGTGAAGATAGGGAATTCCAGAACACTTAATAATGCTGTAACACAACCTGATTGCACAGACCAAGAGGCAGTCTTTCATATAGAATAAGGGAATACTGAATTATTTAAAATCAAAAAAGGTATGTGTCAGGACTGTATTCTTTCACGATACTTATTCAATTTGTATACTGAGCAAATAATGAGATAAATTCTACTATATGTAAAACATGACATCATGATTAGAGGAAGGCTCACTAACAACCTATGATATGCAGAAGATACAACCTTGCATACTGAAAGTCATGAGGACTTAAAATATGGATGAAGATCAAAGAATATATTCTTCAATATGGATTACAAGTCAATGTAAAGAAAACAAAAGTCCTCACAGCTAGGCCAATAAACATCATGATAATTGGAGAAAAGATTGAAATTTTCAAAGATTTCATTTGACTTTGGTTGACAAAGTACATGAAAGCAGTAATAAAAAACTCAAATGATGTAATGGATGAATTTGCTGCAAACTTCTTTAAATTATTAAAGAGCAAAGATGCCTCCTTGAAGACTTTTTATACCATTTTTTCAGTGCAAAGAGCATTGTAGGAGGATTCTAATTTTTCCACAGTCTCACCAGCATAATGATTTCTTTTTCTTTTTTAATTTAATTTTCCTACTAATAATCAAGTAAGATGATATCTTGCTGTTTCAATTTGGATCTGGTGTGATGCTATAGGATAAGCACTTGCCTTAGAATCATATAGACAGATACTCAAACCCCCAATTGTTCCTCAGAAACCCTATGCAGAGTAACTATGAGTCAGAACTGACTCGGGTCAACTGCACTTAATAACATGCACAGCTTCCAGGGCTTGTAAATATTTGTGGAAGCAGAAACCCTCATCTTTGGAGTGCTAGTATGGTGCCGAAGGATAATGTGATGGACCACAAATTCAGTGGCACATAATAACAAGAACACTGTGAGTTGGAACCAACTCGACAGTATTTAACAACATTATTGGTTAATTATCATGAGTATTTCTTCATATGTTTATTGGCTATTTTACTGTCTTGTTTTCTGGAGTTTCTGACCATGTTCTCTGCCAATTTTTTAATTGGGTCATTTGTCTTTTTCTTGGTGAAGTGTTGAGATTTATACAAATTGTGGAAAGTAATCCCTTGTCTGATATGCCACTGTAAAAAAAATTCACAGTCTGTGGGATTTGTTTTTACTCTTTTGTCTAAATCTTTTGATATCCCTAAGTGTCTAATTTTTATGAGGTCCGTCATCTATATTGTCTTCTGCTATTTGTGGGGGTCGCAGTTATGTTTGATAGTGTATTTAGGTCATGTATCAGAGACCATACATTTGTCCCTGTTTTTTCATTAATGTTCATTATAGTTCTAAATTTTACATTTTGGCCTTTGATGCAATCCACATTGAGTTCATTTTTGTAATATATGACATATGGTTCTTGTTTCATTTTTCTACACATAGATTTCTAGTTTTGCCAGCATCATGTGCTGAAGAAACTATCTCTTACCCATTTCAAGTGTCAAAGATCAGTTGACTGACAGTAGGTGGATAGATTTACTTCTGAGTTCTCAATTCTATTCCATTGATTTATGTGTCTCTCATTGCACCAGTACTAAGTTGTTTAGACTACTGTGGCAGTGAGATAGGAAAGTAAAAAGTCTTCTACTTTGTTCTTTTTTAGTAATGCTTTGCTTATCTGGGGTCTGTTTCCTTTCCAGATAGAGTTAGTGGCCAGCTTTTCCATTTCTTTAAAGAACAATGCTGGAATTTGAACAGGGATTGTATTATATCTACAAACTGCTTTGTACACTTTTGACATTTTCACAACTTTATGGCTTTCTATCTATTAACATGGTATATTGCCCCATTTTTGTAAGTCTTTTTTGGTTTCTTGTAGTATTGTTTTCAGTTTTCTTTGTAGAGGTCTTGTTTCTGTTTAGATTTGTTTCTAAGTATTTCATTTCTGGGGAGACGACTCCATGACCCAACTATAAATAGTATTGTTTTATTGATGTGCTTTTCAGAGTTTTATTAGTGAAAAGCATTTTTAATTTTTTTATTTGTGTGTGTCTGCATATTCTCAAGGAGAATGCTTTTGGTTTTTCTCAATTGAGAGTCATGTTGATTATTACCTTGGTATGTATGTCCTTACTTATGTTGAGGAATTTTCCTTCTGTTCCTATTTTCTTGAGTGATTTTTATCAGAAATGGTGTTGGATTTTGTGAAATGCCTTTTCTGTATCAATTGATATGATCACCTGACCCAAGTATGATATTTTCAATACCCTCATACACATGTGAATGCTGGACAATAAACAAGTCCGACCTGAAAATAACTGATATCTTGCAATTATGTCGTTGTTAGGTGCCATCGAGTTGGTTCTGACCCATAGTGATGCTATATACAACAGAAAAAAAAAACCATGTGTTGTCCTGCGCTGTCCTCACAATTGCTACTACCCTTGAGCCCATTGCTCCTGCCACTATATCAAACCATCTTATTGAAGGGTTTCTTTTTTTTCCATTGACCCTCCACTTTGCCAAGCATGATGTCCTTCTCCAGGGACTGTTCACTCCTGATAATATGTCTAAAGTATGAGAGACAAAGTCTGGCCATCTTGACTTCTAAGGAACATTCTGGTAGTACTTTCTCCAATACAGATTTGTTTATTCTTGGATATGCAATCAACTCTCCTGAAGGTCAAGAAATGAAAGGACATATTGCATTAGGCAAATCTGCTGCACAACCTGTTAAAGTGTGTTGACGGTGGATCCAAGGAAAATGAAGTCTTTGATAACTTCAATCTTTTCTCCATTTATCATGATGTGAATTATTTTTCCAACTGTGAGGATTTTTGTTTTCTTTACATTGGCAGGCAATCCATACCAAAGGCTGTGGTCTTTGAAATTCATCAGTAAGTATTTTAAGTCCTCTTCATTTTCAGCAAACAAGGTTGTGTCAACTGCATTGCAGATTGTTCATGAGTCTTCCTCCAACACTGATGCCACACTTTTCTTCATATAATCCATTTTCCCAGATTATTCCCTGTTTAGTATATAGATTGAATCAGCAGTTCGATACTGCCAGTGGTTCCATGGGAGAAAGATGAAGCTTTCTGCTCCTGTAAAGAGTTACAGCCTTGGAAACCCTATACAGGGTCACTATGGGTTGGAACCGACTCAATGGCACTTAACAACAAAATATAGATTGAATAAGTATAGTAAAATAATACAACCCTGGCATACAGTTTTCCTAATTTTGAACCATTCACTGTCCCCCTATTTTCTCCAAAGGATTACCTCCTTGTCTGTGTACAGGTTCTTAATGAGCAAAGTTGTGTTCCAGAATACACATTCCTTGCTGTTGTCCAAAAGCCTTTGCATAGTCAACAAAGCACAGGTAAACATCTTCCTAGTATTATCTACTTTCAGCCAGGATCCCTTCTTCTTAGGTCATCCTTATTTATTATCTAGCTTTCACATGTGTATGAGACAATTAAAAATACAATGACTTGGGCCAAGTGAACCTTAATCCTCAAAGTGAAATCTTTGCTCTTGAACACTTTAAAGGGTTTTTTTTTGTAGCAAATTTTCTCAGTGCAATATGTTCTTGAATTTTTTGACTGCTGCTTCCATAAGCATTGATTGTAAGTCCAAGAAAAATAAGATCAGTGATAAATACAATCTTTTCTGCTTTATTCATTATGTTTATTGTTCCAGTTGTGAGGATTTTAGATTTCTTTACAATAGGTTGTAATTCATGCAGAAGGCGATACACTTTTATCTTTATCAGATAGTCCTTCAAGTTCTCTTCCTTTCCAGAAAGGAAGGTTGTATCATATGCATATCGTCATCGTTGTGATGTTCCGTGGAGTAACTTCCGACTCATAGAGACCCTGTACAGGGTTTCCAAGGCTGTAAATCTTTACAGCAACAGAAAGCCTCATCTTTCTCCGCTGAACAGCTGGTAGTTTCTAACTGCTGACATTGAGGTTAGCAGCATGATTCGTAACCAGTACATTACTAGAGCTTATATGTATATGTTGTTGTTAAGTGTCATTGAATCAATTGTGACCCATAGCGACACTGCATAGTGTTTTCGAGGAGAAGCGGGTGAGCTTGAACCACCTACCTGCAGTTCAAATGGCTTTGCAGTCTGGTTTATTAACCCACAGCGCCACACCAGGACTCCAAATGCATACAATATGTTGTTAATGAGCCTTTCTTTAATCCTGATGCTGTACTTTTCCTCATATAATCTGGTTTCTTGGGTTATTTGCTCAACATACAAATTCAATAAGTATGGTGAAGGAATATAATCCAGCCACAAACTTTTCCTAATTTTAAACCTTGCAGTATTCTTCATTTTGTTTCACTGACAGCCTGTTGCTGTAAATTCAACTTCCACATGAGCATAATTAAATGCTCTGGAATTCCCTTTTTTTCACAACATTATCCACTGCCAAGTGCCTTAGCATAGTTAATAAAATACAAGTATATATCTTTCTATTATTCTATGCATGCTCTATATCCTCTTCTGAACCCAGCTTGAATTTCTGGCAGCTATCTGTAGCTGTGATTCTGCAATTGTTTTTGGATTACATTTAGCAAAATTTAATCATGTAGTGTTCTATAGATGTTTTTCTTTAATTTCTGCATTTTTTTTTTTTTCCTTCACCTTTAATGGGCACAAATACAGATCCCGTCCAGTTAGTTGGCCAGGTAGCTGTCTTCCAAATTTCTTGGCAAACATGAGCGAGTGTTTGCTGAAAGTTTTCAATTTGTATTATGTTAATTCCTGGAGACTTGTTTTTTACTAGTGTCTTCAGTGCAGTTTAGACTTCTTCCATCAGTACCATTGTTTCTTGATCATATATTGCCTCCTGAAATATTTGAAGGTCATCCATTTCCTTTTGGTACAGTGACAGTGCATATTCTTTCCATGTTCCTTTGCTGTTCCCTGATTAAGTCAATATTTTTCCTATAGCATTATTCCATATTGCAACCAGAAATTAGATTTTTTTCTTCAGTTCTTTCAGCTTGAGAAATGCTGAGTGTATTCATCCCTTGCAGGGTTTTGCACATTTTATTTTATTTCACTCTGTAATCTTAAGCTGCACTTTGAAATTTTCTGTTCAGTTCTTTTATTTAATTATTTCTTATAGTATTCTTAATTTCTCTACAAACAACAGCAAGATTCAGTCTCTTCTGACATCGGTTTTAGTCTTTTCTTTCTTTCCTGTCTTTTCAATGCCGTTTTGCTTTCTCCATGCATTATGTTCTTGGGGTTATCCCACAATTACTCTGACCTTGATCATTAGTATTTGGTGCATCATGTCTGCTTTAGAGGTGGTCTCTAAATTTAGATGGGATATACTTAAGGTCATATCTTGGCTCTCATGTATTTACTTTAATATTTTTTTAGTTTCATCCAGGTCTCACATAGAAGTCATTGATTGGTTGTACTACAGTCAACCCTTAACCTTGTTTTGACTGATGATATTGGGTTTCTCCATCATATTTTCTCACAGAGGTAGTCTATTTGATTCCTGTGTATTTCATCTGGTCCATGTGTCTGTTTATGTTGTTCAAAATAGGTATTTGATGTGAATAAGGCATTGATCTCACAAAATTATGTCATGTAATATACCTTGTCATTTCTATAGCCAAGGCCTTATTTTCCACTTAATGATCCCTTCTGTTTGTTTCCAACTTTTGCATTCCAATCCCCAGTAATTATCAATGCATCTTGATTGGATGTTTGATCAGTTTCAAACTGAAGAAGCTGATGGAAATACCCAATTTCTTCATGATTGGCTTTTGTGTTTAGTGTATAAATTTTAATAACTCATCTTCCCTATAGACATATAGTTATTATCCTATCACAGCAACTTTGTGTTTCAAGATAGATCTTGAAACATCCCTTTTTGAAGATGAATGTGATGTCATTTCTCTTCAGAGTAGAATCCTTCTCCATGAGCTTTTCAATGGCAATCACTTTTCATAAGTAGATTAATAGGAATTTCTTCCAAAGGACCTCTTGGTAAATTCAAACAACCACCCATTAGGTTGTTTGTATGATACTCCAGTATGACTTCATGTTAACTAATAGCATATATTTTCCAAAGAAAGTCACATTCATAAATACTTGATAGTAGGACTTCAATTTATCTTTGATAATTCAATCTATAATGCTTAATCTAGATACACTATTTCTTAAATCATATGGTCTTGCCCAATTCAGATATCTCTACAACTGAATGAAATACTATTTAGCCACTGTTGCTAAGTTGCTGTTAAGTGCCGTTGAGTCGGTTCCGACCCATAGCGACCCTGTACAGGGTTTCCGAGGGTGTAAATCTTTACGGGAGTAGAAAGCCTCACCTTTCTCCCATGGAGCAGCTGGTAGTTTCAAACCGCTGACCTTAAGGTTCGCAGCCCGATTCATAACCACTACGCTGATCATATTATAAATTTGCTGGCCACTTTGGTATATCTTCAAAGCATTCAAAGTTCTCATTGTGCAGTCCTGCAGGAAAGCTTAAAAATTGCCTTTTCACTTTTTCAGTAAACCCTGCCAGTTCATATTTTATTATTCCACTTTATACAAAATCAAAATGCTTATAATTCCTAAAGAGTACCCTTCATATTACATGCCTTTGAGCATCTGGGTTCCTCTACTTTCAATGCTTTTCCCACTTTGATTGATTTGGTGACCTCCTGTGTTTTCACAAACCCTTAATTTCAGTATAAATTTCTTCAGGAAGCTTTCCATGAACCTTTAAGTGTTCATCAGTTGTTCCTTTTCTGAGTTTCCAGAGTTTTATATGTATTTGTTTCTTGTAATACTAGTCATATGTTAATGCATTTTTGTTGACATGAATCTCACAGAAATCATTCTATGTTTGTGTCTTAAAGACCTTGCACTGTGTTTAGTTAAGGCACTGAGTGGCCTATCTGCTAACATTTTAAACATAGTGCACATAATTCTATAAAAAATGGAAAACAAATAGACACTTTGAGAGTTTTCTTCTTTGAAAGGAACAACTTGTCTCAAATTTTCACTTCTCTATTTAGGGTACACTCTTTGGACATTCACAGTAGTAAGCATTTGTTCAGCATCTGTCTCAAATGAAAAAAACCAGAACAATTTACTAGGTATTATTTTGAGTCCTGTGTGACAATTTGGATCTCAAGGGTGTGATAATGTAATAACCTAAAATATAAGATAAAAGTTTTGTGAGAGTGTGGATTAAAATTATTTTAGCATCTTATTGCCAAATTCTGACAATATTTGTATTTTGTTCATATATGCTTTGCTTTCAACCTCACAAAGCTTCCAAAAGCTCACATTAGATATCACATAGCTTAATTTCCTCATTATATCTTTATAGACAGTCATTAGTTTGCTCATTCTGTACTGGAGAAATTCTACTAAATCGTTAAGCCTTAGTCCAGACATCACTTCTAGAGTCATTCTCAAGTCTTCCTGCCTTTATTATTCTATTTTTAACATTTATAGTACCTAGTATGGATTTCTGGCATGACACTATAGAATCAGCACTGTGCTGCAAAACACAGTCAGCAGTTCAAACCTATCAGCTGCTCCTCAGAAACCATATACAGGGTCTCTATGAGTCAGAATCAAATCAAAGGCACTTAACAACAATAGTACAAAGCATATTGCATCGGGCTTGCTACCATAATGATTATGCCACTCATTATATTGCAACTGTGACTAAACAATGCTGCAAGATGTTTGCTTCGATCTTTCACCAATGTAGTAGGTTCCTTTAGTTGTAATATTTTGTATACTTGGATTTAAGATAAAAATTAGTTTGTTTTTATAAATAAATATGTCAAATTTATTCTAATCATCCATCTGTGTTGCTTTCAAAGTAAGAAAAACTTGTCTTATTTTGATAGTGAGATCATTACATATCAATTTTATTATGTTTATATAAGGATCCCTGTTGGCACATGACTAAGTGCTTCCCTGAAAACAAAACAGCTGGAGGTTTGAAATCTCCAAGAGACTTTGTAAGAATAAGCTTAGTGATCTGCTCCCTAAAGATCAAAGTCTAAAAAAACTTCATGGGCCAGTTATATTCTGTCACATGGGATTGCTATGAGTGGAAAGAATATTTATATGTCTGAAATATATGCTTTTTCAGCTGGTTAAAAATAACATATCAAATTAATAAAGCCTAATCAAGTGCCTATAACTAGCCAGTGTCATGTTAGATTCTAAGATTGAAATAAAGAGTAATAAGATAAAGGCTTATACCCAATTTATATTTGTGATTATCTATCTATCTATCTATATATAGATATAGATATATCTATATATAGATAGATAGATAGATAGATATAGATAGATAGATATAGATATAGATAGATAGATAGATACACATAATCATGCATGAATTATGAAACATGGATATATAAGGGAAATTGTATGATGATACAATCAACTATAATTAACTGATAGTTATTCTTGTTATTTCATGTTGTTATCTACAAATTGTTCTCAGAAATCTATAAACAAACACAAACATGTAGATTCTTACACCTTTAATGTTGCTTTTATTAGCGTAATCATTTAAAAAATGTTCTTTCTATTAATAGATATATAATATCCTAGTACATCAATATATTGATTTTCAAACCCATTCCCCAAATGTTTGTAAATAGCAAATGTTCTTCCACAATTATATATTGATGCTGTAGTGAGTATCCTATTGAACACTTGCTTCTCCAGTTCTCTAAATTCACAGATGTAAAATGATTTGATAAAAATTACTAGAATTTATAATGATTATGATGAACAGTTAATATATGTCAGCAACTTGTTCTTCTGAACCCTTATACAAATGTTTATGGTGCCTATCTTTTTGCAGGTTCAGTACTATTGATTAATACCATTTACTTTATATGGCCTTGATTATTTGTGAGTTAAATGAACTTGCATATTTATTGAGTTCGTATTTAAGTTTTTGTAAGTTGATTACACATGTCTTTTGTCCATTTTCATTAGTATATTTTTCTTTTGAGGTCTGTTTATCTATTCAAAATATTTTATTTGCATTCTGAACATTTGTTGCACATATTACATAGTTTTCATTGTATGTCTTTTTTTTTTTTTTTTTAAATGATGGTATTGACGATATTTAAAAATAGACCCAACTAAATTTGAAGATTTAGGTATTCATTATTCTTGAAATCTGAATATTATTTTATTTTATTTTAATACTTAGTGTGAATATCATTATAATGTTAGACCAAAGATGCTTTGAAAGACATACTGTGTCTAGTTTTTAGACTGAAATTTCAGTGTAAGACACAGTTGAAGACTTCAACAATAGACTTAGTGCCAAGGCAAAATTTCTATATATGGTCCATTCAGATTAAAGTCACAGCAGCAGTAGTGTATTCTGGCAGTCTTATAGTTTATCATTATTATGCAGCTGCTGCCTCTTTTAAAGAAAGTGCCAGGAAGAAATAATGAGGTTTTACTGAACTCCTGAGAAGCAAAAACTTTCAAAGCAAAATTATAGAGCTAAAAAAATGAAGAAAGATATAATAACCAAAGCTTCAGTAAGTCTTATTGCTTATTTACATAACATAACCCTAAGAACTTTGCATTAAATTTTTCTTTGAAGAATTGCCCTCTCTGGAATATACCAAAAACTCAGTCTCTGCAGGAGCTAGCAACATGCCGATAATTTCTAAGCACAAAATATGAAGCTGCAATTTCTGTCTCACCACAGGCTTGAACTAAAGACATCTGTGATTGGCATGAATATGGTGCCAATAAGGAGACCACACTAATAACGGGATGGGAAAAAAATAAGACTTGTCTTTTTGCTCTTTGAATAAGCATACCATTCAATTCATGCAAAAGCAAGTTAATTTCTGAAAGGTTCACTTCTGTTTTCTTGAGATAACAAGAGATGTGAAGCATTTACTTAAACTCAGAATGCTGATAAAGTTCCTCAGACATTATTATCATCGACTATATAATTTCTATACATAATATATTCAAACAGAATGTTATTCAGATAATTTGTTAAATTTGCATTATTGATGCATCTTCCATGAACTAGAATGGCACTGCCCTTGTTTTTTCTCATGTAACATTTGTTAAATTGATTTGAATCAGTGATAAAAATTGCTACCATGATCATGATTATGGAGCATACAGTAAGGGTACTTTTGGCTGGCTTCTCTTGAAATAATGTACCCTTGATCACTTGGAAATTAGAAGATCCATAAAAATGCATTTCACACATGTAAAAAAATTCTTTATTATTACTTAAGTTACTATTTCCTCTGTACCTACCACTTGAATATTCTGACTAGAGAATATTTGACAAAGCACTTGCATATTTGTATAAATCAAGTACGTAAATGATGCATTTACTGTGTTTAATATAATTATGCTCATTAAATCTTATTAAATTTTTGTTTTTAATATATTTTGAATTACCTTGTTATAGTCTTAAATAAATTTAAGTATAATTGATGCCTCAGATAATTCAATAAGGTTTTGTTTCAACAGAAAAATTATTGAACAAACAGATTAACTGACAGGATGATGTGCTATAAAGTTTAGGACTTTAGTCCTAGGTTGAATTGACTAAGTTATGTTTATGATAAACAGGAAGTGTTATTTTAATATCAGCTGATTAAACTATGACTTGGGCCAACTTTTCCTTTCTGCATCATTCTGCTTGGTTTTCTCTTTTCTTAAGTCTGATAAATGTTATAAAAACTAGCAGGATATTTGGAAGTTTCAGGGAAGGTCCTCTATTAATTGGTCCAATATACTAGCGATAACTCTCTCTCTCTTTTTTTAAAAATTAAATGTTCTATTTTGAACTGAGTGAAAGTTCACAAACAAGATTATCAGTTTTACCAGGGTGATCCAAAAATTACCTGCACTCTGGTTATATTAAAATGCCTGTCCAGTTCCATGGCTGATGACAACATTGAGTATGTACATGAAATGATTCTGTTGAATAGATGAGTGAGAGTGGATTATGTGGCAAACCATATGCAAATCAGCTGGAACTCTGATTTAATCCTATGAAATAATCCATGACAGACTTGGGTTTTGAAAAGTTTGTGTAAGATGGGTATCAAAACAACTCACAGTAGAGCATAAAAAGAACTGTTTGGACATCTGCAAACAAAATTTGAACCGATACTCAAAGGAAGGTTATAGTTTCTTAAAATAAATCATTACTGAAGAGGGTACATGGATTCATAACTATGGGCCTAACAGTATACAGCAGCAAATGTAATGGAATCATCCTTAATCACTGACCAAGAAAAAGTTCAGAAGTCAATCATCAGGTGGAAAATTGATGCGTACAGTTTTCTGAGGTCCTCAAGGACCAGTATTGGAACACTTTCAGGAAGGAGGTTCAATGATCAACAGTGCTCATTACAGTGAGGTACTCACTGAAGAACTGAGGCCTAAATTTCGGATGAAATGCAGAGGACTGCTATCCAAGGGCTTTGTGATCTTTCATGACAATGCACGTCCACACATTTCTGCCCACTCTGTTGACACTCTGCAAAAACTTAATTTTCAGGTGCTAAAACATCCTCCCTATATTCCTGATCTTGCCCCATGGGGCTTTAACCTGTTTTGTCCCCTGAAATCAGCCCTTTGAGGACCAAGTTTCACCTCTGATGAAAATGTGAAGATACAGTGAATTTGTGGCTCCCAGTTCATCCTAAAACATTTTTTTTTAAACAAGGGAATATGAAAGCTTGTTGACAGATGGAAAAGTATACTGAAAAGTAAGTAGATTATGTAAAAAAATGATAAATTTGTATTTTCTAAAAGTTGATTAAAATAAATTGTACACTTTATTTCATCTCAATGATTGCCTTCACCACCATGCAACAAAAGCTGTCCTATTTCCTTCCTGTTGTTTAGTGCTGTAGAGTCGGTTCCGACCCATAGTGACCCTGCACAGGATTTCCGAGACTGTAAATCTTTACGGAAGCTTCTCCCGTGGAGCAGCTGGCAGTTTCAAACTGCTGACCTTTCGGTTCACAACCCAATTCGTAATCACTACGCTACCAGATCTACTTTCTTCCCTGTTGTTACCCCTATATAAATATCTTCTTTCAAATTCTTACATATTTGTGAGATATATAAATATATATGGCGTCCTGGTGTGGTGCTATGGGTTAAAGCACTGGACTGAAAGGTAGGTTTGAACAGCAAGGTGGTGGTTCATATTCACCAGGAGCTCCTCAGTAACCTATAGAGGGTTGCTATGAGTAAGAATCGACTTGATGGCACTTAACAATAACATAAGTGTATATTTATATTCTCTTCTTCCTCCCAAACTTATTCAACCTGTGTCCCTGTCCATGTATCTATACCCAGAACTCAGTTGTCCCAGGATTGTGCTTATATCACCATTTTACTCTATCCCCTTTTTTGTCATTAGATTCCATCTGGTTGATTCTGACTCATGGGGACCCTGTAAAGGGTTTCTGAAGAGCAACTGTTGGTCATGCCTATCTCCCTGTGTCTTGACCTACCTTTATCATTTTTCAGCCAAGCTCCTTTTTTTGTGTGTGTATACTGCCCTCTGCCTACATTTATATTGCCCTCTCCATCACCAAGTTAACATGTGTCTAGTCCAAATATTATAACAAAATGAGCAAAGATCTGGAATCAGAAAACCAAAAAAGGAAGAACGTGCTCAGCATTTCTCAAGCTGTGGAAACTAAAGAAAAAATTCAAGCCCCAACTCATTATTGAAAGCTTCTCTGGGCAAATTACTGAATGATGCAGAAAGCATCAAGAGAAGATGGAAGGAATACACAGAATCACTGTACCAAAAGGAAATGGTTAATGTTCAACTGTTTCAACAGGTAGCATATGATCAAGAGCCAACAATACTGAAGGTTGAAGTCCAAGGTGAATTGAAGAAATAAGCAAAGAACAAGGCACCAGGAATTGATGGAAACAAAACTGAAATCTTCCAAGAAAGTGAGGCGGCACAGGAGGCACACACTCATCACTGCCAAGAAATTTGGAAGACAACTATGTGGTCGACTGATTGGAAGATATCCGTATTTGTGCCCATTCCAAAGAGAGGTGACCCAACAGAATGTGGAAATCATTGGACAGTCTCTTTGATGTCCCATGCGAGTAAAGTTTTGCTAAAGGTAATACAAAAACGGCTACAAGCATATATTGACAGTGAACTTCCACAGCCTTCAGTATGGATTATATCTCAATGTCAAGAAACAACTGGACCAATAAACAACGTTCTTATTGACGGAGAAAAGATTGAAGTTGTCAAGGACTTCATTCTTCTTGGATCAACTATCAACACTCACAGAAGCAGCAGTAAAGAGCTCAAACGACGTACTGCATTAAGCAAATCTGCTGCACAAGACCTTTTTAAAGTGTTGAAGAGCAAAGATGTCAGCTTGAGGACTAAGGTACGCCTGACCCAAGCCATGGTATTTTCAATAACCTCATATGCAAGCGAAAGCTGGACAGTGAATAAGGAAGACCATAGAAGAATTGATGCCTTTGAGTTATGGTGTTGGAGGAGAATATTGAAAGTGCCATGGGCTGCCAAAGGAACCAGTAGATCCGTTTTGGAAGAAGTGCAGCCAGAGTGCTCCTTGTAGGCCAATATAACCAAATTTTGTCTCTCATACTTTGGACATATTGTCAGGAGGGACCAGTGACTGGAGAAGGATATCATGTTTGGTAAGTTGGAGCGTCAGAGGAAAAGAGGAAGACCCCCAATGAGATGGATTGTCCAAGTGGCAGCATCAATGGACTCGCATGACAACAATAGTGAGATTGGCCCAGGATCGGGCAATGTTTCATTCTGCTGTGTTGATCCTCCCTTTACCAAGCATGATGTCCTTCTCTAAGGAATGGTTCCTACTGATAATGTATCTCAAGTATGATTTATGAGTCTTGCCTTTCTGGAGTCTAAAGAGCATTCTGACTACTTCTACAATACAGATTTGTTTGCTATTCTGTCAGTCCTTGGTACTTTTAATATTCTTCTCCAACACCATAATTCAAATGCATTAATTCTTCTAAGGTCTTCCTTATCCCTGCCAACTTTCAGATGAATATGATACTATTGAAAATACCAGGGCTTGGATCACTTAGACACCATGGTCTTTTTAATCATATCATATGCATATGAAAGTTGGACATTTACAAAGGAAGTCTAAAAAAGAATTCAATTTTTTGAACTATATTGTCAGTGAAGAATACAACTTTGCTTGCTAAAAGTGAAAAAAAGATCATTTTTTATTGCCACTTTGGACTGTTTTTAACATGAGAAATTTTTCTGCAGCAGAATTGGAGTCTTGGTATGGTGTTATAGGATAAACATTGGATTGTTGAACAGTGATCGACATTTGCTCCTTGGAAGCCCTATAGAGGGTCACTAGGAGTTGGAACTGATGCATTGACACTTAGGAACTGCTTTAGTTTCTGGCTCTGGCTTCCAAGATTTCTATATCACTGCTATAAAGTGCTTCTCTAAACAAAATATAGTTTGAGTGTTTTTTTTTTGTTGTTGTTGTTGTTTTTTTTTATGTGTTATTGTGAATTATGTGATAGTTTACATGGGAAAACATTAGCTTTACATTCATCATATCTTATATTGTTTCATTGCCATGGTTACAATCCCCTCCATGCATTATCAACCAACCAAAGATTATACCCTGCAAGCCTGACCCCTAGTCATCAGCACACACACCCTCTCCCTATCTGAGTCTAAAGTCCCCAGCTGCTCCATCTCTCCACATCATCGTCTCTGCCTCCATCTCTGGCAACACTGCTTCACTGGATAGGGTGCTGCTTTCTGCTCT
>NW_006408576.1:8969931-8974505 GCF_000296735.1 Chrysochloris asiatica
CCCAAGAGTCCTCAGGTCTTGCCACACTGCTGGCTGACCAGGTATCCACCCAGGTTTGCAAGAGTCTATTGAACATTGTAGGGCTTAGCTTGCAGAGCTTCATTGTGGTTTTTACCTCACTTCCCCTTATCTGTGACAAATGGGGTCACCAATCAAACATGTATTCCCATTGAGTCTTAGTCTTGGAAGAGGGTTTGCCCTGAAGGGACCCGACCACTTCCTTTGATGTCTCCTGGGTGAGAAATTACTTGTTCTTGTAGTAATCAGTCAGACTGCCTATATTGTTTTGTATTTTTCCTGTTGGTCTTTCTTTCAAGAAGTATCTTCTGTTCTTCTAGCAGATGCAGGCTGGTGTGCTTGTCTATTCAAGTGGAAATTTCCCACCTCTGAAAATTTGGGATGTGGTTCAGGATTCCCCCTATGGTTTTATGTAATGCAGAGGCTCTGCAGAAAGCCTCCTTCACTGGGCACATTGTAGCCCCACTTTAGGTATCCCAATCAGTAATAGACAGAAGATGGACTTACAACTTTTCTATGGTGATATTTCTTTCTCTCATCCTCAAATATCTATTTTATAATAGTATGCCAGGGAAACCAAGAATCAAAAGACAGCCAAGCATCTTAAAATTATTTCCTCCCTTCCCCCCATTCCAACCATGTCTCAATCCCTGTATCCGAGTCCTGTTGATGCAAGGTTGTGCATACATCATTATATACCTCTTTCCCAGTTAGCCCATGCAAACCTGCCTAATTGTTTTCCCATCCACTTTGTTCATCCATTCCTCTCCCCCTTCTTGTGTATTTCCCCCCTCCCTAACACCCAAACTATCTTGTGTCTATTCCCTGCCCTTTGATCCACCTTACCCTCTCTCCTTAAGCCCACCCACTACATCTGGTTAACCAGCAAAGAAACACCCCCCCATTTAGTATGGGTTCTCTATTTAATCTTTTACAATAGTGGTCCTATGCAGTATTTCTCATTTTGTGACTGACTAATTTCATTCAACATAATGTTCTCAAGGTTCATCAATGTTATGCAGTGGCTTGCAGTTTCATTGTTATTCTTCAAGGAAGGATAATTTTTCATTGGTATATGTGCCACAGTTTGTTTATCCATTCTTCAGTTGATGGGCACTTACACTGTCTCCATCTTTTTCTTATTGTAAATAGTGCTGCTACTAACATTGATGCCATATATCTATTTGTGTTATGGCTCATATTTCTTGTGGATAAATACCAAGTAGAAGAATTGCTGCATCATAAGGTATTTCTACTTCCAACCTTCTAAAGAAGTTCCATATTGCTTTCCAGAGATATTGGACCATTTTGTAATCCCACCAGCATTGCAGGAGCATCCCAGTCTCTCCACATCCTTGCTAGCATTTATTGTCCTCTACTTTTTTGATCTTTGCTGTTATTGCTGGTGTGAGATGATATTTCATTGCTGTTGTGATTTGCATCTCTCTAATGGCTAGTGTGTCAGTGTGATGTGCTGTGGTGGCTTGAGAGTTGCTATGATTCTGAAAGCTATGCCATCAGTATTTTAAACACCAGCAGGGTCACCCATCATGGACAGGTTTCAAATGAGCTTCCAGATGAAGACAGGCTAGGAAGAAAGAGTTACAAACTACTTCCGAATATTTAGTCACTGAATGCCTTATGAATAGTAGAGAAACATTGTCAGATATAATGCTGGAAAATGAACCCCTCAGGTTGGAAGGCATTCAAAATATGACTGGAGAAGAGCTGCCTCCTCAAAGTAGAGTTGGTTATGATTACGCAAATGGAGTAATGTCCATGGGAGAAAAGTCTGTGGGACCTTTATTTACTGATGGGGCACAACTATAAATAAGAGAAACAGCTTTAAACATCCACTGAAAATAGGAACATGGAATTTATGAAGTATGAATCTGGGAAAATTAGAAGTTGTCAAAAATGAAATAGAATGCATAAACATCAATATCTTAGGTATTATTGAGCTGAAGTGGACTGGTATTGGCCATTTTGAATCTGAAAATCACACGGTTTACTGTGCCAGGAATGACAAATTGAAGAAGAATCATCTTACATTCATTGTCAAAATGAACATATACAGATCAGTAATGAGGTATCACACTGTCTGTGATAGGATAATGTCCATGCGCCTACAGGGAAGCCCAGCTAATACCACTATTACTCAAAATTACACACCAACCACAAAAGCCAGTGAGGATGAAATAGAAGAATTCTACCTACTTCTTCAGTCTGATATTGATCAAACATGCAATCAAGATGTATTGATCTTTAGTGCTGATTGAAATGCAAAGGTTGGGAGCAAAGAGGAAGGATCAGTAGTTGGAAAATATGGCCATGGTTATAGGATGCTGGAGATCAAATCATAGAATTCTGCAAAATCAATGATTTGTTCATTTCAAATACCTTCTTTAGACAGCATAAGAGATGACTATACACATGGACCTCACCAGACGGAATTTATAGAAATCAAATTGACTACATCTTTGGAAAGAGATGATGGAAAACTCCATATCATCAGCCAAAATAAGGCCAGGGCAGACTGTGGAACAGACCATCGATTATTCAGAAGCAAATCCAAACTGAAGCTGAAGAAAATGAAAACAAGTCCACGAGAGCCAAAATAAGACCTTAAATATATCCCACCTGAACTTAGAGATCATTTGAATAACAGATTTGACACATTAAACACTGAATACCGAAGACCAGAAGAGTTGTGGGATAACATCAAGAATATCATACATGAAGAAAGCAAAAAAGCATTAAGAAGAAAAGAAAGAAAACAAAGGTCAAAATGGATGTCAGAAGAGACACTGAAACTTGCTCTCCAGTGTAGAGATGGTAAGGCAAATGGAAGATATAAGGAGGCCCAAGAACTGAACAGAAAATTTCAAAGATCAGCTCAAGAAGATAAAGCCAAATATTATAACAAAATGGGCAAAGATTTGTAGTCAGAAAACCACAAAGGAAGAACACACTCAGCATTTCTCAAGCTGGGGAAACTGAAAAAGAAAAATTCAAGCCTCGATGTTCATTATTGAAAGATTCTCTGGGCAAATTATTAAATGACACAGAAAGTATCAAGAAAGATGGAAGAAATACACAGAATTACTGTACTAAAAGGAAATGGTTAATGTTCATCTGTTTCAAGAGTTAGCATATGATCAAGAGCCAATGATACTGAAGGAAGAAGTCCAAGGTGCATTGAAGGAATTGGCAAAGAATAAGGCACCAGTAATTGATGGAATAAAATTTGAAATCTTTCAAGAAAGTGAGACAACACAGGAGGCACTCACTCATATCTGCCAAGAAATTAGGAAGACAACTATCTGGCCGGCTAATCAGAAGAGATCCATACTTGTGCCCATTCCAAAGAGTGGAGACCCAACGGAATGCAGAAATCTTCGGACAATCTCTTTAATATCCTAAGCGAGTAAAGTTTTGCTGAAGGTAATACAGGAACGGCTACAATCATACATTGACAGAAAACTTCCAGAGGTTCAAGCCGGATTCAGAAGAGACCATGCAATGAAGGATATCAATGGTGATATCCGATGGATCTTGGCTGAAAGCAGAGAATATCAGAAAGATGATTACCTGTGCTTTATTGACTTCGCAAAGGCTTTCGATGATGTGGATTATGACAAGCTATGGACAACATTGTGAAGTATGAGTATTTCATAACAGTTCATGTGCTCATGAGGAATCTGTACCTGGACCAAGAAGCAGCTGTTCGAACAGAACATGGGAACACTGAATATTTTAAAATTTCTTAAAACATTTACTGATGAAGACCAAAGAACACAGCCTTCTGTATGGATTACATCTCAATGTCAAGAAAACAAAAAACCTCACTACTGTACCAATAAACAACATTCTTATCAATGGAGAAAAGATTGAAGTTGTCAAGGATTTCATTCTTCTTGGATCAACTATCAACACTAAAGAAAGCAGCAGTCAAGAAATCAAACAACGTATTGCATTAAACAAATCTGCTGCACAAGACCTTTTTAAAGTGTTGAAGAGCAAAGATGCCACCTTGAGGACTAAGGTGCGCCTGACCCAAGCCATGGTATTTTCAATAACCTCATATGCATGGGAAAGCTGTACAATGAATAAGGAAGACCATAGAAGAATTGACACTTTAAAGTTATGGTATTAGAGGAGAATTCTGAAAGTGCCATGGGCTGTCAAAAGAACCAATAAATAAGTTTTGGAAGAAGTGCAGCCACAGTGCTCTTTAGAGGCCAAGATGGCCAAACTTTGTCTCTCATACTTCGGACATATTGTCAGGATGGACCAGTCACTGGAGAAGGATATTACATTTGGTAAGGTGGGGGATCAGAGAAAAAGAGGAAGACCCCCAATGAGATGGATTGACCAAGTGGCAGCATTGATGGACTCAAGCATGGCAACAGTAGTGAGCTTGACCCAGGATAGGGCAGTGTTTCTTTCTGCTGTACATAAGGTCACTATGAGTCGGTACCGACTTGATGGCACCTAACAACAACAACAATGGCTAGTGATTGTGAGTATTTCTTCATATGTTTGTTGGCTGCCTG
>NW_006408576.1:8978872-8990817 GCF_000296735.1 Chrysochloris asiatica
ATGCTTTTTGTGTTCTTTCTTGTGATTTTCCTCATGGTTTTAATATTTCCATGTTATTCTTGGATTTTCATTTCCTTGGTATGTTGTGAAGTGATAATTTTCTTTGAGGTTACCTTATAGTCCATTAACTTTTGCCTCTAGTCACCAGAATGAAGGTGCACAAATAGTGGGGGGCCAATGAACAGATACTAAAAAAAGAAGAAAATCAGAACAAAAACCAACAAAATGTAGTGTCCACCTTTTTCTGAGGTGTTTTTCAGTGGTGTGTCTTCTCCCCAACTTGATCTTGCCATTTTTTGGTTCTCAGCCACCAAGCCCAGCCTGGCAGATTCAAAAGTACTTACTTTTGCTACAAGTTCCACTAGCTATAAGCCTTCAAACCTTTTAAATATTCCTATTGATGTTGTTCCAAGTTTTGGAGCTCTTCCCTGAATCTGCTTTGCCTGGTATTTTGTGATGTTGCTGATGGTTAACCTCACTCCATTTCCACCATCAAGCCCCACCACAAAATATAGTTTTGGCAGACATTTCAGGTGAGTGATATCACTAATGAATGATATCACTTATACTTAGGACATATTATCAGGAGAGACTAATCACTGGCTAAGAATATCATGTTTGGTAAAGAGGAGGGTTGGAGAAAGAGAGGAATCTTTCCACCCCCAATGACATAGACTGGCACAATGGTGTCAACAATGGGCTCAGATGTAGCAAAAATTGTGAGGTAGGACCAGGACCTGGCAATGTTTAGTTATGTTGTGTGTAGGGTCACTATGAGTCAGTACAGACTCAATGGCACTTAAAAACAACAATTTGTTTATACGTAATATATGAATCACTGCCTGGACCATCCATGGTGTGTTCACCATGTGGCTAAAAAGAAGAAGGGAGGAGAAAATGAACAAATGGAAAAAGAGCAGGGTAAGGCACTGAGAGGCGAATATTACAAAGACTAATTAGGATCATATCCTATAATGACTTTTATTATTATTATTATTAGAGTAGAAGATGGAAGATTAAGAACTATTTGCCATTTATTTTGCCACCTGAAAGTAAGTTGGTCCTGGTGTGGCACTGTAGGATAAACAATCGACTGCAATGTCAATTTTAACCACAAGGTTGGTGGCTCAAATCCACCAGCCACTCCTTGGAAATACTATACAGTGTCATTATGTGTTGGAACCGACTCGTCATCACTTAACAGAAACAACAATGTAAGTTAAAAGAAAGAAAAATTCTTTCCAGACAAACAGAACTCAATCTCTTTAAAACTTAAATTTATAGACTTTAACTATAAAAATCCCTGTGATTCGAGCTGTTAAGACAGAATTCCAGGGTTCCTGCAACTTAGAAAGAATTCAAATGCCTTCAGATGGTGATATATTTTGGACACTGGGGTTGGGAATAGAGTTAGTTTCGTGGTAAATGTGATAGGGTATAGTTGAGCATCTCTATTTTAACCAAAGCAAACCATTTTAAATTATTTATTTTCTTCTTGCATTTTGTGAAAAATAAAACATCTGTCTTGATTATTCTTCTAGTCATAAACTATGATACTATGATTCCTTCCTAGACATACTGATAGTCAATTATTGCATGCCATTTACATTGGCAGTTTTCTTTATGCAGAAATATAGGAACATTTTGCATTTAATGTTAGCAAAAGTGCACTCTAAAAGAGACATTCAGAGAAGTCATTGAGAAGACTTAGAACAAAAGATGAAATGACAGGAATAATAAAAAAAAAAAGCTATAAAAATAATAAAGCTATTATGTTAAGATCCCAGATAACTTTTTAAAAGAGATTAGAAAATAGATTCTCTTAATTTTATGACAGTAATTTAATTATCTTGCTCCCCAAATGCCTTTATAAGAGAAGAGGGCTTTTTAAATTAGATTGTTTTATTATAAAATTCCAACAGGATGTATATTCTCTGTAGCCTCTTAATTTTCTGTAAATAGTCCTTCATGAATAAGCAATGGCTGGGCTGGGTAAGATTACACAAAACCCAAACTAAAATTTAAACTACCCAAGGTGATTGTATCTAAGATGACTGCTATACACATTTCATTGCAAGACTTCATTTGTGAATAGGAAAAACATTTTTTGCAAGTTAGGATTAAAAAAAAAAAAAATTACACCTGAAATTTTCCATTACTTATTTTTGAGGCAGCTCTGACTCATAGTGACCCTATGAACAGCAGAATGAAAAATTGCTTAGTCCTGTGCCATCCCACAATTATTGTTATGCTTGAGCCCATTACTGCAGCCATTGTATCAATCCATCTCCTTGATGTTCTTCCCTTTTTTCACTGACCCTCTACTTTACCAAGAGTAATGTCCTTCCCCTGGTTCCTCCACTCTATCAGACATTGTTCCATGGCTATTCTTAAGGTTATCAGTGGCTAATTTCTTAGAAGTGATCCACCTGTTCCTGCTTCCTAGTGTGTCTTAGTCTGTAACCTGTGTTGAAATCTGTCCATCATGTTTGAAATATTAGTGGCATAGCTTCCAGTATTATAGTAAAATGAAAGGCACCTCAGCACAACAAACACAGCAAACTAACAGACAAGCAGTGATTAACTATTCTGAAAAATAATTAATCTTCAGCAATGTGTAACCCAACATTTTCTGTATAGTATCCATTCAGTTCTTCAAGATACACAAAGAAATACTTGCGATACATAAATTTGAGATTATTTCCATTACTATCTGTATCACTTTTTTAGTTAAAATGTCTCCCTAATATAATTAGTTTCTATATTTGTTGTTGTTAAAGTGCCATTGAATCAGTTTTGAGTCAGAGCAACCTTGTATCGAGGAGCAGGTGGGCTTGGACTGCTACCATGTAGTTCACAGTACAATACTTTTTTACAGCGCCACACCAGGAGTCCCATATTGTTGTTCCTATTAGGTGACATTGTGTTGACTCTGACTCATAGAGACCATATACACCACAGAAGGAAACACTGCTTTGTCTTGCACCACCCTCACAAGTGTTGTTACACTTGAGCCCATTGATGCTTCCACTGTGCCAATTCGTCTCATGAGGGTCTTTATCTTATATGCTGATCCTCCGCTTTACCAAGCATGATGTCCTTCTCCAGGGACTGGTCCCTCCTGATAACACATCAGATGTATGAGAGATGAAGTCTCACTGTTCTGGCTTCTAAGGAGCACTCTGGCTGAACTTCTTCGAACAAGGCATGTTTGTTCTTCTGGTAGCCCTCCATGGTACCATCGATATTCTTCTCCAACACCACAACTCAAATGCATCAAGTTTTCTACAGTCTTCATAATTCATTGTCCAACTTTCTAATGCATATGCTTGTTGTTGTTGTTTTTCAGTACCATTAAGTTTTCTGAGGAGTGGCTGGTGAGCTTGAACTGCTTACTTTGTGATTCAAATCGAACTTGCAGTCCAGTACATTAACCAGCATGCCACTGGCATGTGACAGGCACACCTTAGTCTTCAAACCACTATCTTTGATATTGAACACTTTTAAGCAGTCTTGTGAAGCAGATCTGCCTAATGCTATATGTCATTTTATTTCTTTACTGTTGCTTCTATGAGTGTTGATTGTGGATCCAAGCAAAATGGAGTCTTTATGACAACTTCAATCTTTTCTGCCTTGATCATTATGTTATTTTATTGGTTCAGAGATGAGGATTTTTGCTGTCTTTACTGAAACTGTTATCTTTGATTTTTATCAGTAAGTATTTTTAAGTTATTTTCACTTTCAGCAAGCAAAGTAGTATCATATGCATATTGCAGGTTGCTGATGGGTCTTCCTCCAATCCTAATGCCATGATTTCTTTATAATCCAACTTCTCAAATTATTTGCTCAGCATACAGATTGAATAAATATGGTGAGAGAATACAACCCTGGCAATAACTTCCCTGATTCCAAACCATCCATTATCTCCTCGTCTGTTCTAATAGCTGTATCCTGGTCTATGTAAAGGTTCCTCCTAACCACAATTGAATGTTCTGGAATACCCATCGTTTGCAAAGGTATCTGTAGCATGTCATGATACACACAGCCATAAACCTTTGCATAGTCAATAAACCACAAATAATCATCTTTCTGGTATTCTCTGCTTTCAGGCATGATCCATCTGACTTTAATAAAGATATCCTTACTTCCATGTCCTACTTCTTCTGAATCTGACTTGGATTTCTGGCAGTTCTCCATCAATTTATAGTTGCAGCTGATTTTGAAATATCTTCAGCATTCAGAAAATGCTTACAAGTTATTTTAATGATATTGTTAGATGATTTCCAGTCTTTTGGGTCACCTCTATTTTCAATGGGCACAAACATATGTCTCCTCCAACCTAGTACAGGGGGCTGTCTTCTAAATTTCTTGGCATAGATGAGTGAGTGCCTCTGGTATTGCATCAGTCTGTTGAAAGATTTCAATTTTTATTCTGTCAGTTCCTGATACCTTCAATGCAGCTTTGACTTCTTTCTTCAGTACTGTCGGTTCTTGATCATATACTACTTCTTGAACACCAATTATTTATTTTTGGTACAGTGACTTTGCGTATTCCTTCCATCTTTTTTTTTTTTTTTTTTTTTTTTTTTTTTTTGATGATTTCTGCATTATTCAGTATTTTGCCCAGTGAAACATTCAATATTGCAACCCAATAATTGAATTTTTTTTTTTAAGTTCTGTCAGTTTGAGAAATGCTGAGTGAGTTCTCTCTTTTGAATTTCTAATTCCAGGTCTTTGCGCATTTCATTATAGTACTTAACTTTGTCTTCTCAAGACACTCTTGGAAATTTTCAGTTCAGCTCTTACTCCTTTCTTTCTTTTAGCTTTAGCATTCTACTCTAGAGAGCAAATTTAGAGTCTCTTCTGATATATATTTTGGTCTTTGAGGTTTCCCAATGTTGTATTAACTTCTTTCTCCTTTTAAAACAGTTTATTTTATCTTGAATTCTACTTGACCTCCTCTCCACCAGGATCTCTGTTACTATATTTTCCCCTTCATTCACAGTGTAATTGTTTTGATCATAGATTGACCTCCCAAATTCTCTGATTTAATTCTTGTAGTTTTGTTCTGCTCTAGACTCTTTCATCTCTCAATTGAATTCCTGGCAGTGTTGCCATGTACATCAATCTCTGGTTGTTGTCTGTTCTTGTTGGCTCTCAGTCCAAAGAACACCCTTTAGGATGTTTTGAAGTTTGGGGTTGGCTTTTGCAAATTACCTTAACTTCTATTTATCCTGGAATGTTTTGATTACACCATCATATTTGATTGACAATGTTGCTTGATAAGTTATTCTTTGTTGGAGTTTTCTGTTTTCTTTTAGGGTTTTATGTATGCCTTCCCATTGCCTTCTTGGCTGCATGATTTCTGCTGAGAGATCAGAGCTTAATCTTATTGGCGTGACTCTGTAGGTAACTCTGTAGGTAACATTTCTCTTTTCCCTAGCTAATTTCAGGATTCTTTCGTTGTCTTTGATTTTGGAGAGTATAATTTCTTGATAATTTTCATTTGGGGTCTATCCTTCCTGGGGTTCACTCAGATTCTTGAATACTTATCTTCTCATCTTTCAGGATGTTAAGGAAATTTTCTTGCAGCAGAGCATTTCTACTATCTTCTCTGTGGTTTTCTGTGAGTCTTCCTGTTCTGGAACTCCAATCACTTATAAGCTATTCCTTTTCATGTCCTACACAAATCTAAGACTTTCTTCAGATTTTTTCATGATTTTTTTGGCTTGTTCTTCTATCTTAGCATTAATTAGATTTATATTTAAGCTCATTGATTATGGCTTCCAACCCTTCAATTTTACTCCTTTGCTCTTTAGTGTATTATACATTTTTAATATTTTATGGTTAATTGTTTGGACCTCTTTTTCCATGTTTTAAATTGTTTCAGTGGTATTTCTATAATATTTGTTTGTTCCTGTAGCACTTTTCTGACTTCTTCCTTATTTTCCGCAACCTTTCTGTAGAACATTTAGTTGCATCTCAGTATCATTCTCCAGAATTCCTTATTGTGCAAGTCCAAAGCCTGCACTCCTTCTAGTGGAAAATCTAGGTCTGCTTCTAGGTCATTTGTTTCAGTTACTCTATCTTGTTTCTGGACATGATCAGAAATGTTCTGTCACATATTAAGCAATGTAGTTCTACTGTATTTTCAGTAATTAGAGAAATGTATATTGGTGTATTCTTAAACTCTCCGATTGCCTTCTGGTAGATGTGATCAGGAGATGGTCTTCTCTTTTCACTTCTCATACTATTCAACTCAGAGTGATTTTAGCAGGTGTTGGTTATTTATGCTGTTGTGGTATATAAAAGCTGGTATTGGTTTTTCACCAGATGGTGGGATTTTATAGGGTGTGACTGTAGCTTGGTTGTATGACTGAAATTCAAGGCTGCCTAAGAAATTTCAAGATGTTCCTGTTGTACCTATAATGTAACTCAAGATTTCTTTTTTGGCCTCTTTTTTTATCCCTTGCTTTTTATATGTCTCTAACCTCTCCTTATCAGAGAAAAGATTGAAGTTGTCAAGGACTTCATTCTTCTTGGATCAACTATCAACACTCGTGGAAACAGCAGTCAAGAGATCAGACGACGTATTGCATTAGACAAATCTGCTGCACAGGAACTTTTTAAAGTAGTGAAGAGCAAAGATGTCAGCTTGAGGACTAAGGTGAGCCTGACCCAAGCCATGGTATTTTCA
Source organism: Chrysochloris asiatica (assembly GCF_000296735.1). Lineage (NCBI taxonomy): Eukaryota > Metazoa > Chordata > Mammalia > Afrosoricida > Chrysochloridae > Chrysochloris > Chrysochloris asiatica. The sequence continues at coordinate 8,985,570 of NW_006408576.1, forward strand.
ATAACCTCATATGGATGTGAAAGCTAGACAGTGAATAAGGAAGATCGTAGAAGAATTGATGTCTTTGAATTGTGGTGTTGGAGGAGAGAATACTAAAAGTGCCATAGGTTGCCAAAAGAACCAATAGATCTGTTTTGGAACAAGTGCAGCCAGAGTGCTCCTTGGAGGCCAAGATGGCTAAACTTCATCTCTAATACTTTGGGCCTATTGTCAGGAAGGAACAGTCGCTGGAGAAGGATGTCATGCTGGGTAAGATGGAGGGTCAGAGAAAGAGAGGAAAACCCCCAACAAGATGGATCAGCCAGGTGGCATCATTGAAGGCATCAAGTGTGGCCGCGGTAGTGAGGTTGGCCCAGGATTGGACATTGTTTCGTTCTGCTGTGCATGGGGTCACAATGAGTCGGTTCCAACTCGATGGCACCTGACAACAACAACAACAACAACCTCTCCTCTATGGAACATAGCAACAACAACCTCTCCTCAAGCCCATTCAGTTGTTTCTTCAGTAAGAACCAGCCTAGGGCTGACCAAACCCATTTTGGAAAACACTCCTGTTTAAAACTGTTCCTGTTGACTCACCGCTTTTCTTTGATTCTGTATGCAGATCCATGCATGTGTGTAGCACAGCATTGTAGGAGGGAGTGTCCACTCCCTCAAGTATACCCTCTGGTCCCCGGAGTGGAGATGGGCAGAGAGTTAAAAATAAAAGAATGACACATAAATGTTCACACCTTTATCTCTGATGATCAGTCAGACCTCTGAAATAGGAGTGTTTTCTTGATCTTGTATCTGCTCTTTCTGATTCAAAATGCCTACACTGGGACTCGCTGGCTGCTGCAAATCAGTAAACACCTTATTTTTGGACTCTGCTCCAAACCTACTTGGCAGTAAAATTTCAATTCAATAATGATGGTCCAGAGTTCCTGGATCATCCTTTGTACCTTTTTGTCCAGTATTCCGTGTGATTACTGATAGAGGTCTACATGACCCTTCTCCCTAATCTGCCATCCTCCATTTTGGTGTTTTCTTTTTTTCCCCCTGTCTTTTAAATGAGCATTTACTATCTTCCTGTATGATGTATTTGATGTCATCACATAATTCTTCTGGTCATTGGTCTTTAGTGTTTAATGCATTAAATATATTCTAAAGATGGTCTCTGAATTCAGGTACTACATGTTCCAGGTTATATTTGGCTCTCGTGAACTTGTTTTAATGTTTATCAACTTCAGCCTGAACTTGTATATGAGCAATTAATGGTCTGTCCCTAGCCTTTTTATGGCTGATCGTATAGAGCTTATCCATTATCTCTTTCCACAGATATAGTCAATTTGGTTTCTATGTATCCCATCTGGTAAGGTCTATATTCATTTTTATCTTATTTTAAAAAGGTATGGGCAATGAAGAATTCATTGGTCTTGCAAAATTCAATCATGCAGCCTACAGCATCATTTCTATCACCAAGGCCATATTTTCTAACAATTGATCATTCCGTTTTTTTTTCCTAAACATCCCAATCACCAGTAATTATCAATACATCTTGATTGCATGTTTAATCAGTTTCAGACTGAAGAAGTTGATTGAATTTATCGTCACTGGATTTATTGATTGGTGTGAAAATTTGAGTAATAGTGGTATTAGCTGGTCTTCCTTGTAGGCATAAAGTATTAACTACTATTCTTTGTAGATATATGCATTTTATCCTGTCACAAATAGCATTGTATTTCAAGATGAATCTTTAAATATCTTTTTTTGACAATGAATGTGACTTCATTCCTCTTCAATTTATTATTCCCAGTACAGTAAACCAATTCATAATGGCCAACACCAGTCCATCTCAGCTGAATGATACCTATGATATCAAACTTTATGTGTTCCATTTACTTTTGGACAACTTCCAATTTTCCTAGATTCACACTTCATGCACTCCATGTTCTTACTATTAATGGATGTTTGAAGTTTTTTCTCCTGATTTTTAGAGTTGTGCCCTATGAGCAAATGGAGTTCCCAAAAGTTTTACTCCTTTTTCATTATCATAGTCAAGTCTTTGTAGAGGCTGCTTTTCTTCAGTCATATTCTGAGTACCTTCCAACATGAGTTACATCTTCTGGTACTATATCTGACAATACCCTTGTACTATTCTTAATGTTTTCATCTTCCTACACTCTATCTGACAGTGTTCTCCTGCTATTCACAAAGTTTTCAGTGGTTAAACATTCCGAAGTATCTGTGTGTCATTCTTCACAGTCTACCATAGTCTGGAAGTTCCTCTGAAACATGTGCACATTGAGTGACACTTTTACAATTTAAAATATCTTCGGCATAGCTTCAAGCACCACAGTATAACACAAGCCCTATTAGTAGTAAGTATTTAGCTTTTTCTTTTGTACTGCATGTGTAAATGGAGTCCAGGTAGGGTAGTAGATCATGAACTGGACTGCCAACTGCAAGACCAGTACTTCGAATTTCTCGTTCACTCCAGGGAAGAAAGATTATGTTTTATTGCTCTTGTAAAGATTTACAGCCTCAGAAACCCTATATAGGGTCACTATGAGTTGCAACCAACTCAATGGCATACAATCACCATGACCACAGTGTAAAAAAGCTGACTTTAGGCAGATAAATCTGTTTCATTGGAGGTGATTTTGATTCATAGATATCCTACAGGATTTCCAAAGCTATACATCTTTATAGAAGTCTTGGTTTAGCACTGTAGAATAAGCACTGGACTGCTAACCACAAGATCAGTAGTTCAAACCCATCAATTGCTCCTTAGAAACCTATATAGGGTCACTATGAGTCAGAACCAATTCGAGGGTGCTTAACAACAACAACAAATATCTTTAAAGAAACACATTGCCACATCTTATTCCCACAGAGTTGCTAGTGGATTCAAACCACCAACTTTTGGGTTAATAATGATTCATTGCTTTAGCTATTGTACTAGTAGTACTCCTTTCAGACTAGGGATCTTAAATTTTCTTCTAGGGAAGTCTTATTAATATGTTTTGTTTGATCAGCACTTTCTTATGTACTTAAGACTTCAGAAGAGTGAACAAACCACATACTTGATAAAGAGTCACTTTTGAGGAGTGTATTTGTTTGCAATTGTGGTATTCTAGCATGCATCTCTACTATGTTCAAGAAATGTATCATTTCAAGTGAAGTAGTGAAGTAGGAAATACTTTTTTTTTTTTACATTTTAGTTATTCAGAGCCTCCAGAATATCTTCAGCAAGAAGTATATTAATATGTTTCTAAGAAATTCCAGGCAATGAGTTGTTGTTGTTAGGTGCCATCAAGTCAGTACTGACTCATAGCGACCCTATGTACAACAGAATGAAACACTGCCCAGTCATGGACCAACCTCACATTTATTGCCACACTTGAGCACATTGATGTTACCACTTTGTCAATCCATCTCTCTGAAGGTTTTGTTCTTTTTATATGATCCTCCAACTTACCAAACATGATATCCTTCTCCAGAGACTGGTCCCTCCTGACAGTATGTCTGAAGTACGAAGTAAGAGATATGAATTTTGGTCATCTTGGCTTCCAAAGAGCACTCTGGATGCACTTCTTCCAATACAGATATTTATTGTTTGGGCATCCCATGGTGTTTTCAATATTCTCCTCCAATACCATAACTCAAATGCATCAATTCTTTTACTATCTTCCTTATTCACTGTCCAGCTTTCCCATGCATATGAGGTTATTGAAAGCACTATGGCTTGGGTTAGGTGCACCTTAGTCTCCAAGTTGACATCTTTGCTTTTCAACACTTTGTAAATGTCTTGTGCAGCAGATTTGCCTAATGCAATACGTCATTTGATTTCTTGACTGCTGCTTTCATGAGTGTTGATGGTCGATCCAAGAAAAATAAAGTCTTTGACAACTTCAATTTTTTCTCTGTTTATTGGTCCAGTGGTGAGGATTTTTGTTTCCTTTGCATTGAGATGCAATCCATACTGAAGGCTGTGGTCTTTGCATTGAGATGCAATCCATACTGAAGGCTTTGATCTTCATCAGTAGCTATTTTAAGTCCTCTTCACTTTCAGCAAGCAAGGTTGTGTCATCTGCATATCACAGGTTGTTAATGAGTCTACCTCCAATCCTGATGCCACATTTGTCTTCATATAACTCAGCTTCTCATATTATTTGCTCATCATACAGGTTGAATAAGTATAATGAAAAAAAAAAACCCAAGCCTGTCGCACACCTTTCCTAATTTTAACCATTCAATGTTTCCTTGTTCTGTTTGAACAATTGCTTCTTGGTCCATGTACAAATTCCTCATGAGCACAATTAAGTGTTCCAGAATACTTATACTTCACAATGTTGTCCATAGCTTGTCATGATACACACAACTGAAAGCCTTTGCATAGTCAATAAAACTCAGGTAAACATCTTTCTGGTATTCTGTGCTTTCAGCCAAGATCCATTAGATATCAGCAATGATATCTCTTGTTCCACATCCTATTCTAAATCCAGCTTGAACCTCTGGAAGTTCTCTGTCAATGTATGTTTTCAGTCATTATGACTTTTAAATTTGTCCTATCATTTTTCTATATACAAATTTAATAATGAGGTATTTTCATATCTATTTTGCAGATGAGGAAATAGAATCAATCCTGCAGAATCCTTTCTTGACCATGAATGAGGTAAGTATGATACTGGGCTTTTTTTTCAATTTTATTTTTTTCTTTCTTATTCTAAAATGTCTTTTTTTTTTTTTTTAATACTCTGTTGCAACATAGATTTTGACTCATAGAGAGACCCCCTCCCCTAGCACGGTAGAACTGTGTTCCATTGGGTTTTTAATGATTTTTTTCCAAAGCAGATCACTTTATTCCATGCAATTTTGGATGAACTAAAACCTGCAACCTTTATGTGAAGCAGCCAAGTGCTATTTATTTCAAACACAAACTCCTATTAATGGCAGCAATATAATTCTCAAACTAAAACTTGAATATTTCTTTGGAAAACATTTAAGTATTAGTGTTAACTTTGTTAGTGTTGTTAGATGCCATCATGTTCATTCTGACTCATAGTTATCCTATGCACAACAAAAAGAAGTGCTGACTGGTCCTACACCTGCTAATTTTACCTGGTGAAAAATGATAGCTATCAATTAATGAACATTTATCTTCCCTAAATTATCTATATGCATTTTTAGATTTAAATTGTATTACAATTTTATGATCACTGCTGCTAAAATATTTTAACAAGTATATGTATAAATTCATATCAAT
>NW_006408576.1:8991104-9006984 GCF_000296735.1 Chrysochloris asiatica
CATAGTTACCCTGTACAGGGTTTCCGAGGCTGTAAATCTTTACAGGAGCAGAAAGCCTCATCTTTCTCCTGTGAAGTGGCTGGTAGTTTCAAACTGCCTACCTTAAGGTAAGATAAATAGATAGATAGATAGATAGATAGATAGATAGATAGATAGATAGATATAGATAGACAGAAAGATATACATATATATGTATATCTTTCTGTCTATCTATATCTATCGATCTATGTACATATATAGCTATACAGATATATATGGAGCTCTGATAGCATAGTAGTTATGTGTTGGATTGCTAACAAGGTGAGTAGTAGGAAACTTTCAGCTATTCTGCAGGAGAAAGATGAGGCTTTCATATATATATATATACATGGAGTTTTGATGTAGCACTGTAGGATAAGCTCTGGAACTTAAGATTGGTTTAAACCACATGTTGGTAGTTCAAACGTGATGTCGCTCCTCAGAAATCCTATACAGGATCACTATGGTTTGGAATTGACTCAAAGACACTTAACAACAAAATATATATACATTTGAAAAGTTCTGTGATGTAAATACCACAGTAATATCAAATTTCAAGCCACCAAAGTTATGCACCTGCAAGATATTTGTCATTTGCTCTTGAAAAATAGTCAGGTATACCTCTGCCAATTCTGCTGAATGTGAACACAAAGTTTGCAGATACATTTGCAGAGATGGAGCAGCTTTTTGAAATTGTTTACACTGTAATAAAGCATCTCGGATATTAGTTTTCCAAACCACTGACCTAAATATTGTATGGTTGTTGTTTTTAAGTGCCATCAAGTCAGTTCCTGCCCATAGTGACCCTGTGTAAGGTTTCCTAGGAGCAACTGATGAATTTGAACCAACAACCTTGTGGTTCAAACCGATTTTACAGTCCAGCATGTTAATCCATAGTGCCACACCGAGACTCCAAATACTGTATTACAGAACTACTATTAAGGAGTTCTGGTTGTGCTAAAGGATAAAAACTGGACTGCTAACCACCAAATAGGCAGTTCAAACCTACCAGCTTCCCCAAAGGGGAAAAAAAATGAGGCTTTTTGCTGTAGTAAAGATTTTATAGCCTCAGAAACCCTACATAGGGTCACTCTGAGTCAAAATCAACTCCATGGCAGTGGGGTAGCACTATTATTTTACCTGTTTTATATTCCCATGATACTCTGTTGTTTGAAAGGTACCCATATTAAATCTAAGTGAATGAAAAAAGGAAACCAAATGTCTCCAAGGAGTGAATCTTATTTTGAATGGGCAGACTTTTCCCAGTGTAGTCAGATAGTGTATCGATAGGTAAATTATTTTCCTAATTGTTATTTAATTTTATCTTGTTTTAATGTCATCTAACGTATATTAAAATAATTGCTCTAATCACAAAACTCTATTATAATTTCTCTCCTATTCTCTTCATGAACTGTTTACTGTACAATCACATAGACTATGGTGGTGGTGGTGTGCCATGGGGCCGGTTCCGACTCGTAACGACCATGCATAGGGTTTCTGAGGCTGTAAATCTTTACAGGATCAGAAAGCCTCATCTTTCTCCTACAGAACTGCTAGTAGTTTTGAACTTTTCACCGTGAGGTTAGCAGCCCAACTCATAACCACTACCAACCGTCCTTAGGATGTATAAAAGTAAACTAAGAAAAGTAATCACTCATGGGTACCTGCTCACATCTTTCTTTCTCTCTCTCTGTCACACACACACACACACACACACACACACACACACACACACTCACACACCTACAAATAAACACTTCTTCTAAATTTGAGATAATGCTAAAAGTACCTTCTGCTTGAAATTTCTTTCAGTGATAATTAAAAATGCTCTTTCTTGCTGAGATCAAAAGATAGTTCTTCCCTGTGTGGAAAAAGGGCCTTTGTGGAATAGAACAAGAGATTCCTGAAAAAGCAAAGTTTGCATTGTGCTCCACATGCTCATTTAAGGCAACTTTTGTTTAAAAATAACCTTTCCCAAAGCTATTTATTATTCCTTGAATCAGAAGAATATAATTTTACTGGAAGAGGATAGTGCTACTGGTGTTGTTATTGTTAAGTTCCGTAGAGTTGGTGCAGACTTGTTGTTGTTGTTGTTAAGTGCCATCGACTTTGTTCTGACCCATAGTGACCCTGGATAGGGTTTCCAAGAAGCAGCTAGTGAGCTTGAATCACCAACCGTGCAGTTCAAATGGCTTTGCAGTCTGGCACATTAACCCACAGCGCCACACTAGGAGTTGGTGCAGACTCATAGTAACCCTGTATAAGGTTTCCAAGTAAACCTGGTTAATTTGAACTGCCAATATTACATCAGTCCAGTACTTACCTTACAGTACCACACCAGGACAGTGGAAGTATATAATAAAAGGAAACAATTGCATCTGTTATACAATGATCTTTTTTAAAGGAACTTCCAGTATTAGCATGGTATGAAAGGAAACACAGTGGACTGAAAGTCAGTAGTAGTCCTGGTATTTAGTCCATACTTTGTTGTTCTGTGCAATGTGGGTAGAAATGCATTATTTAGAATTTCTGATGTGTTAGGGAACCTGATAGTGCAATGAATTAAGCATTTGACTGCCAGCCACAAGGTTACTGGTTCAAACAATCAAGCCTCTCCACAGGAGAAAGATGAGGCTGTTTGCAGTGCTGGAAATCCACAGGAGTCATTCCATACTTTCCTAAAATCTAAAGGAATTTAGTCTGCAGAATGTTGTGGTCAGTGATTGGAACCCTAACTCAATTTTGAATCTTAACATAATCTTAGAAACCATCTTGAGTTCATCATACATTTCTGTCCATTGAAGATGATCTTGACAATTCCAGGAGACCAGGAAGAGGCACAGATCATAATAAATACCAGAAAATATGGAGAATCAGATCACTCTCAGCAAGAGTAGGTTAAATAGTGCTTTTGCAAAGCCCTGGGGAATTTAGACTTTGTTGCCACTAAATAGGTTCCAACTCATAGAGACCCAAATAATAAAAGAACAAAACACTGTCCCAGTCCTGAACTATCTTCATAATTGTTACTATGTTTGTTGCTGCCATTGTACCACTCCATTTCGTTGGGGGTTTTAGTCTTCTTCACTAACCCCCCTTTGCTTTACTAAGCATGATGTCCTTCTCCAGCAATATGTCCTTCCTGACAACATGTCCAGAGTACTAGAGACCAAGTTTCCCCATCTTCTTTTCTAAGGAAGATTCTAGCTGTACTGCTTCCAAGACAGATCTGTTTGCTCTGGCAGTCCATGGTACTTACAATATTCTTCTTCAATGCCATAATTTAAATGCATCAGCTTTCTATGGGCTTCCTTATTCATTGTCTGACTTTCACAAAAATATGAGTTGATTAAAAATACAATGGCAGCCAGATGCTGGTGGCTGGGGGCAGGCCTGCAGAGTGTGTCCTTTCGTTGTTTAAATGAGTATATATTCCTGAGCATTTTTGTGTATGTCCTCTCCTCCTCCAAAATCATAACAAAAAACAGAGGGAATAGAAGCAAATACTGTTTTATTTATTTTTATTTATTCACAGAGGAGATTGTAATAATTGCGATGAAATGATGAGTGTAAAACTAATGTTCCCCCATGTAAACTAATCATTCACTTCACAATAAAAAAATACAATGGCTTGAGTAAAGTCTACCTTAGTCTTCAAAGTAACATCATTCTCTTCAACACTTTAAAGATTTGCAGCAGATCAATCTAATGGAAGATGTCGTTTTATTTCTTCATTGCTACTTCCATGAGCGCTGATTGTAAATTCAGGTAAAATGAAGTCTTTGGAAACTTCATTAATTTCTCCATTAAACATTATGTTATTTATTGGTGTTTTCAGTTTATTTATATTGAGATGCAATCCATACTAAAGACTGTAATCTTTGATCTTCATCAGTATTTCAAGTCATCTTTTCTTCAAACAAGCATGGTGGTATCATCTGCATATGACAAGTTGTTAATAAATCTTCCTCAAATCCTGATGCCACTTTCTTCTTTACATAATTCAGTTTCTCTGTTTATTTGTTCATCATACAGCTATTGAATAAGTTTAATTAAAGGATACAACTCAGACACACACCTTTCTTGATTATAAAGCATTAATACCCCTTGTTCTGTTAGAACCATTGCCTCTTTTTCAATGTGCATGTTCCTCTTGAGCACAATTAAGCTTTCTGGAATATATGTTCCATATAGTTGAATGTCTTTGCATAGTCAAGAAAACACAAGTAAACGTTTTTTTTTTGTTTGTTTTTTTTTGGCATTCTCTGATTTCAACCAAGATCCATCTAATGTCAGTAATATATTCCTAGTTCCATGTTCTTTTCTGAATCTGGCTTGAATGTACTGTCTCAACCATTTGTAAATTGTCTTTGCAAAATTTTATTTGTATGTGCTCTTAATGATATTGCTTGATGATTTCCATGTACCATTCATAGGAATGAGCACAATCAGTTGACAAGATAACTGTCTTCCAAATTTCTAGTGCTACATCAGTTTCTTGAAAGATTTCAATTTGTATACCATCATTTTTTGAAGACTTGTTTTTCACCAATGCCTTCAGAAAAGCTTGGACTTTTTCCTTCAGTAGCATCAGTTCTTGATAATATGCTACCTCTAGAAATGCTGGAATTTTGACCACTTCTTTTTGGGCAGTGACTCTGTGTATTCTTTCTATGTTCTTTTGATATTTCCTGCATCATTCAGCATTTTTTCCATGAAATTCTTCAATATTATAACCCAAGGCTTCATATTGTTTTCAGTTCTTTCAGCTTGAAAAATGCTGAGTGTGTTCTCCTGTTTGGGTTTTAAAACTTCAGGTCTTTACATATTTCATTATAATACTTGAATTTGCTTTATAAAGCTACCCTTTGAATTGCCTGCTCTTTTCTTTCACTTCATCATTTCTTCCAATTGCTTTAGCTACTCTATATTCATAAGCAAGCTTGAGGGTCTCTTTTGACATTCACTTTTTTTCCCCCCTATGTTTTTCATGTATGATGTTCTTGATGTCATTCCACAACACTTCTGGTTTTTGGTCATCAATGTCTAATAAATACATTAAATCTGTTCTTGAGATGGTTTCTAAATTTAGCTGGAATATATTCATGGACATATTTTGGCTCTCATGAACTTGTTTTCATTTTTCTTCAGCTTCGGCCTATATTTGCATATGAACAATTGATTCTTTGTTCCATAGTTGCCCCCCCCCCCCAGTGATCTTGTTTTGCTTAATAATATTTAGTTTATCATAGATATAGTCAATTTGATTCCTGTGTTTTCCATTTGGTGAGGTCCACATCTACAGTTATCATTTATGTTGTTGAAAAAGGTGAAATGAATCATTGGTTTTGCATAACTCTATTATGTGATCTCCAGCATCATTTCCAGCATCAATCCCAAGCTACTTACCCTTCCTCTTTGATTCCATTTTGCATTGTAATCACTAGTAATTAACAATGCATCTTGATTGCATATGTGGTCAATTTCAGACAGAAAAGTTGGTAGAATTCTTCAATTTCATCATCACTAGCTTTATTGGTTTGTATGTCAATTAGCATAATAGTTGTATTAACTAGTTTCTTGTAGACATATGGATATTATCCTTACACAGACAGCATGTGCTTCAAGAAAAATCTTGAAATGCTCTTTTTGATGAAGAATATTATGCCATTCCTCTTAAATTTATCATTTCTAACATAATAAACCATTTATCGTCCATTCAAAATGCTAAATTTCAATCCATTTTAGCTTACTAATGCCTAGGATATTAATAGTAATGAGCTCCATTTCATTTCGACAACTTCTTTACCTAAATTCATACATCATTCTTTCCAGGTTTTGATTATTAATGGATGTTTACAGCTGTTTCTTCTAATTTTGAATTGTAGTTCAACAAACAAATGAAGGTCCCAAAGTACAATTCTACTTTTTAGCATTATTACTAAATACAGTAGTATTTTTAGTGTCTTCCAATCTGATGGACTCATCTTCTAGCATGATACCAGACAATGTTTCACTGTTACTTATAAGGTTTTCAGTGACTAACCCCGCAGAAGTGGTTTACCTCTCCTTCTTAGTCTGTCTGATTCTGGAAGTTCTATAGAAACCTGTTCACCATGAATGACCCAGTTGATATTTAAAATAACTTTGGCATAGCTTCTAGCATCACAGCAACACCCAAGCCACCAGTTTATGGCAAACTGACAAAAGAGCAATGTCTTTTACTTTTTATAAACGACATTTGTTGTTGTTGAGTCTGTTCTGAACTATCTCAACTCTGTATAGAGATTCCAAAGAGTGCCTGGTGAGCTTGATCACCAAACTTGTAGTTCAAGCTGACTTTGTAGTAAAGCACATTAACCCAGTGTCACACATGTATGGTAAGTACTTTTGTCTTCTACCTATTTCTAACATGCTGACTAATGTTACTGTTAACTTGCCCCAGTGATAATTTGAAAAGCAATCATAATGGTGATTCAATATGTTTTAGCATATTTATTTAAGGTTGAAGATTTTGCATATTTTAAATCTTATATATACTATTGGTTTGGTAATGTTTTTCAGACTCCAGCAGCTATTGTTCTAATGATACAATGTCTGTTTTCCACTTTCATTTTTCTGTGCTGTTTATGTTGAATAAAATATCTTTTATTCCCTATTATAACTCTATGGTGATTTTCCCTAAAGACACTGCATGTTAATTGTAATATTTATTTTTTCATTTTGTCTCTTGAATATCCTCATGGGAATATCATTGTATAGAATGCATGATATAAACTTTAAGTAAATTGAAGAGCCCATTTTATGACTGATGTTGCTAAAAGATTAAAAAATTATGTATCTGAATAAATATGTACAAATTACAAGTGCTCATCCCCCAGAGACTCTTATTCTCACAGGTAAGAACATGATCAATCCCTATCACTCCATCCATACATATATGTCAAAAATCACTTGTGCTATCTCCAAGGCCCTTTCCAGCTCTGAAATTATATGACTTCAAAGTTAATTCACCCATATGAAACCTAAAAGAAGATCATTTGATCACTTAGTCATAATAGCTACTTCAAAATATGCATAAGTGAAGAACCCTCCATAATGGCTATTTTCATATCATATAATAGCTCCTATATCCTGAGTACTTATGATATGCCAAGTACTTTGCTAAGCACTTTATCCACTTTTAAAGTCATTGAATTATCACAATATCCTCATGATGACTTATTATGCCTATTTTATGAATAAGAGAACAGAGAGTGAGTAAATTCCACTGATACTAAGTGGCAGAGTGTATCTGTAGATTCTTATAATCTTTTCTATTATTCACTACCCTAACATCTACACTAAAATTCTTATTCAAACAATTTTGAATTTATATTTAGACATATCTCTTAGTAATTAACATTGCATTTTCATAATTTTTCAATATAAAAGGCTTTTATTCTGTTTAGTTTCACCAAGCAAGTGACACACTTGCTTGAAAAAAAGCTATTTATATATTGCATTTCAAAAAAGTAATACTTACTTAGTCAACAGTAAAATAATTCATATTTTTATAAAAAAATATAAATTACCATAAATATAAAGGAAATTAAGATACACATAGTCTTTAACTGTATTTTAGAATATCCTTATTTGATTAATGTTACCACTTGAATCACCAAAATAAATAATGTTGTTGTTTTTGTTAGGCAAGTATAAATTTTTACTTTTTTACAATGTTTCCTAAAACTGCTTTTCCTAAAACTGATGTTAGTTGATAATGAAAACAATTTACCCAAATGCAAATAAAGTGAAAGCATTTAAAGAATGCCTTAAAAAAGTAAAAGAAATGAAAAAGATGCTGTGCTTCTAGTCCCCAAGGCTTAGACACAAACATATTGTTGGTGGCATGTGCCATCCAGTAGATTCTGACTCATAGAAACCCTATAAAAGAGAGTCAAATTGTTCCAGAAGGTTTTTTGTGTCATTTGAATATATTTATACAATTGGCATATTGATTACTGAACTAAAACAGTAATTATGAAAATCTATCAATTTAAATTATGTGTTCTAGGTAAGAAAGAGTTATTTTTCATATTTCATTAATAATTTGAAATAAGGATGATGATGGGAATAGTTTCTAAAGATAAATGACCAACTTCATTAAGAGGGTAAGACAAAGAATGAAGTTTTGTTAAAGGAGAGAATTGTGTTAAAAACTTTCTTTGAATCCTACTAGTCAGTTTCACGTTTTAATTGTTAGTGTTGTGGATGTCAAATACTGCATCACTTATCAACAAAGTCTAAGTCCTGTCTTCTATCATGTTACATGGCTCTAAATTTTAATTTAAATATAAAGAAAAAGAAAAACATCTAATTTTCTACTAGAAAAATACATAGAAAATATGCTATTACTTTCTAATTCTATGGTTACTGGATTTTTCAACTGATTTCGAAGTAAGAGGAACCCTTTTAAAATGAACACATTGTGTAGGAGCTCTGGTAGCGTACTGGTTACGACTCGGGCTGTGAACCGCAAGGTCAGCAGTTCGAAACTACCAGCTGCTCCGCGGGAGAAAGATGAGGCTTTCTACTCCCGTAAAGATTTACACCCTCGGAAACCCTGTACAGGGTCACTATGAGTCGGTTCCGACTCCACGGCACACAACAACAACAACAACAACAACAATGACATGTAAAGGATTAGATAATATCTTGGAAATTGTTTAAAACTCAGCCTGTAGACAATATGTAAACTTTAGCTTAGTATGTTCTTGTTGTCATTAGGTGCCATCAAGTTGGTACTGACAAATAGTGACCCTATGTACAACAGAACGAAACACTGTCCTGTCCTGACCTAACCTCACAATTATTACAATGGTTGAGCCCATTGATGTTGCCACTTTGCCAATCAATCTTACTGGGGGTCTTCCTCTTTTTCACTGACCCTCCACCTTATCAAACATGATATCCTTCTCTAATGACTGGTCCCTCCTGACAATATGTCTGAAGTATGAGAGACAAAGTTTGGCCATACTGGCCTCCAAGGAGCACTCTGGTTGCACTTCTTCTAACACAGATTTGTTTGTTCTTTTGGTATCCTCCAACATCATAACTCAAAAGCATCAATTCTTCTACAGTCTTCCTTATTCACTGTCAGGCTTTCTCATGCATATAAGTTTATCGAAAATACGATGGCTTGGGTCAGGGGTACCTTAGTCCTCAAGCTGACATCTTTGCTCCTCAACATGTATAAAGGTTTTGTGTAGTAGATTTGCCTAATGCAATATGTTGTTTGATTTCTTGACTCCTGCTTCCATGAGTGATGATGGTTGATTCAAGAATAATGAAGTCTTTGACAACTTCAATCTTTTCTCCATTGACAAGAAAGTTGTTTATTGGTCCAGTGGTAAGGATTTTTGTTTTCTTTACACTGAGATGCAGTCTTTGATCTTCATCAGTAAGTATTTTAAGTCCTCTTCATTTTCAGCAAGCAAGGTTGTATCATGTGCATAGCGCAAGTTGTTAATGAGCCTTCCTCCGATCTCAATGTCACATTTTTCTTCATATATCCCAGTTTCTCAGATTATTTGCATAGCACACAGGTCATGTTGAGTAAGTATAGTGAAAGTATTTTAGTATACTAAATTTAAAATATTATATTGATCAGTATATGATCTGTATTTTTCAAATGTGTGTGCGTATGTTTAATATTTTATACTGTAATTAATTAATTTTTCTTTCTTAACTTGAAATGCTTATAACCTTTCACATAACCCAGATAGACCATACTAGCAAATACTGTGAAAACCTTGGACATGGGGAACTAACTGATGCAATTTCTTGAGCGCATTCCTGATTGCCCATTGTGGTTTTAGATCCTTCTTTACCACATTTAAACAGTTCTCTATTTCGGTTTGCAAACTTTCCTTTTTAGCTTTTTCTTTTCTTTTTCTTTTTTTTTAAAATAAATTGTTTTACTTGGTTTTCAGTAACTAGCACACTCTTTCTCTTATTTCCTAAATGTCTATTTTTCTGTCTAACCTGGTCAACCTGGCATTACTTTTAAGAATTAACTAATTAAAGTATTAATGCATTTTCAAGCTGAATATAGTTAAAATAACAGTGGTTGCTGGTATGATTTTCTCCCCAGAGACCACAATAAAGCCTGCTTTCCTACATCTGATGGGTTGATTAATACATTGTAGAATTGTGCTCCAGAATTTTAAAGCTCTGTTAATTGATGAGAAGCCAGAGCTTGGGACTGTATAATTATGTTAGCTTGAAAATTAATGCAGGAAATGACTTTGCAATTTGATTGGTTTAAAATGTATGAATACACTTATTTAATCCTTTTGAATTAAGCTTGGTGCCAAAAATTATGTTAGCTACATCCCTGCAATGTTTTTTCTTTAGGGCAGTGTTCTTTTTCAGTCTTTGAATGAAATGTGTTTGCAAAATACAATAACCTTCAACTATGCAGAAAAAAAAAATTGGGAAGTTAGAGATCACTTTCTCGTTCGTTGGTGAAATATACTGGACATTACCTTATACTTTTAACTTCAGGGATGATCTTTTAATTAACTTTTATGCCATACAAAATTACAACTTCAGCTGAATATACTTAAGTCTACATAAATGATAGGTAATCTTATAGTTCAGAAACACTAGGAAATTTTTATGCACAGAAAGAAATTTAACAAGAAAAATAATTTAACTGCCATTTATATTATACAAGGAGCTCTGGTAGCTTAGTGGTTATGAATTGGGCTGCTAACCTGAAGGTCGGCAGTTCAAAACTACCAGCGGTTCCATGGGAGAAAGATGAGGCGTACTGCTCTGGTAAAGATTTACAGCCTCGGAAACCCTATGAAGGGAGGGTCACTATGAGTCGGAACCACTCCACGGTACTTAACAACAACAACAACAACAACATAAAATATTATGCTATGCTATGCTATGCTATGCTATGCTATGCTATGCTACGTTATAGTAGGAATCCTGATGTGTTGTTATAGGATAAGCACTGAAACTGCTAACTGCAACATTGAAAACTCCCAGCTGCTCCTTAGAAACCCTAAACAGGATCGCTATGAGTTGTAACTGACTTGAAGGCTCTTAACAACTACAATATATTGGACTATAGGTCCTTTTGTAGCACTGTTAGATAAACACTGGACGGCTAACTGCAAAGTCAGTGGTTCAAACATACCAGCTGCTCCTCAAAAACCCTATGCAGGGTAACTATGAGTTAGAACCTACTTGACAATTTAACACCAGCAAGAACATACTATACTATGCTGTAGGATAAACACTAAACTGCTAACTGCAAGGTTGTTGATTAAAACAAGCTCCTCAGAAACCTTATCACAGGGTCATTATGAGTCAGAAATGACTTGACAGTATACAAGAACAACAACAGAAACAACAAGCTATGAAAAATTTATTTCTCTTTGTTAAAACCATTTACTTACAATATTTCTGTTATAGCAGTACAAGAAAACTAAGACAATTATATTATACTATAAAATATAATGGTAAATACATGCATGGAAAAAAATGTAGAGCTCACCAGAGTTATTCATTTTGAAAACTAGGGCCAAGTAGGACAAGTTAAGTGTTTAAATTAATTACAAAATAAACAAATTTTGAGGTGGTAACATGGCAATCAAGTTAATATGATTATTTCTTTAGTTGCTCTTTTCCCTCCTTTCTATGTCCCAACTGCTTGTAAAACATGTCTATTCAAGTTGGGTTAGTCTTTAGTCAGGGCTTTTTCAGTCCCTCTCTGTTGTGTGCTTCCATGTCTGTCTTTCTCTCTTTCCTACTCTTTCTCCTCCTCAATTCTGCCGATATTTAAACCACACCAAATTCTGTCATGATTACATAGATGCCACTGACAATTTACGGTTTGGATATCTTCATTTTTTTTTATTGCTATTATATTTAGTATGTGACATCTTGAAATTGATGAAGGGATCATTTTCTATAAATATAGATACGTTGTGTAAATGTTTGTTGCAAATTGCTCATATCAGACTTCTTTAGATAAGCCTTTTAAAAAATTGTCCTATCTAATGAAAGAATGTACTTTATTTAAATGCCACCAATATTATCCCACATATCCCTTTTATTTTCAAGAGTGCTTTACTAAGACAACTAACACTCCATCACCATCAGACATTTCTGTGAATGTGGCTGTTTATTTTTATTAATCACTTTTTAATCATTTTTAAATACTTCTCATTTGGATGCCATTGACTATTTTCATCTATTGCATGTGCATTATTATTCAAATGACAAGACTGAAATGAGTAATCATATATTGAAGTATAGCTTTTAAAATTAGTAAAAAAAAAAAAAAAAATCTTTGAAAATAACGTCAAAACTTTGAGTAAGTAAATGACTGTGAAAATGCATTTGAAAAATTTTGGAATGTATGTTTAAAGAGAAAAAAAATCACTGTCGAAAGCAAGTGCTATAACTGTAATAACTGTATAGGTTTTGGGTAATGCATATAGTAACATTGTTGCAAACCAAAAAGTTGGTGGTTTGAGTTTACCCTAAGGTACTTTGAAAGAAAAGACTAAGAAGCAACTTCTGAAAAGTAGACTGTAAAATTCAATAAATACATCGTCAAATATAACTAAAGCCACATAAATAATGGAAAACAAAAGAGATGACTGGTAACTCCTAAAAATTAAGCACCCTGATGTGGCACTGTAGGGGAAGAACTCAACCTCAAAGTTGGTTTGATACACAAGGTTAGTGGTTCAAACTCACAAGTTACTGCTCAGAAACCCTATACAATGTCACTATCAGTCAGAACCTACTCAATGGCACTTAACAACAACAACATATACAACAAAAGATTCAAGTAAAAGAGTAAAAAGTGAGCCCACAGACTGCAAAAAATTTGCAATGACATATCAAACAAGGAACTAATCTCTAAAATTTATTGAAAACTACAACAACTCTACAAGAAAAAGACAACCCAAATTTTAAAAAAATGGTAGGAGACATGAACATACAGTTCACCAAAGAAGACATTAAGGATGCACTTATCAAAAACAACAAAAATTGGCTTATGACCGGGAACATCTTGTCAAATGTTTGTTGGTTTCATATGTTTGTTGGATATGGACACAGAATGAATAGTTATGGGAGGAGGACTGGGAGTATACCTTCAAACATATAAAGGTTTGGAAGAGAATTTTTGTATATGAGTATTTATTATTACTGCAAATATATCTATTACTGTGGTAAAGCATATTATCAGGCAAAATGATAAAAATATGTTGTTATTGTTGTTACATGACACTGAGTCTTTACCAACTCATAGTGGCCTTATTATGCACAATAGAATGATACATTTCCCAGTCCTGCACCAACCTCACACTTGTTGCTATGCTTGAGCCCATTGCTGCTGTCATTGTGCTAGTCCATCTCAATAGGAGTGTTCCGTATATTCATTTACCCTGTACTTTAGCAGTATGATGTCCAAAGTATGAGAGATGCAATCTGGCAGTTCACTCAATATAGAGATCAGTTATTAAGATTTCAAATCATTATGCAGGTAAATACCATACTCAACAAATAAACAAAACAAGTTATTAAAAAAAAATTATTACAGGAGTACATAAACAAAGAACTGCCAGAAATTCATGCTGGGATCAAGAGACAACATGGAATGAGTCATGTCATCACTGATGTCGAAGGATCTTGGCTGAAAGAAGAGAACATCAGAAAGTTTATTTGTGTTACATTGACTATGCAAAGCCTTCAACTGTGTCAGTCATAACAAATTATGGGTAACATTGCAAAGAACGAGAATTCAACATACTTAAATGTGCTCATATAGAAACTGTGTATAGACCAAGAGGAAGTTGTTTAAACAGAACAAGGGGTTAATGTATGGTTCAAAATCCAGAAAGGTATACATCACTGTTGTAGCCTTTTACTATATTTATTAAATCTGCATTATCAAGATATAATCTAATCCTGTAGCTTGAGCAAATAATCTGAAAAACTGGACTTTATAAAGGAGAACTCAACATCAGGATTGGACAAAGGCTCACTAACAACCTGTGATATGCAGATGACACAACCTTTTTGCCAAAAGTGAAGAGGACTTGAAATCTTTGCTGATGAAGATCAAAGAATACAGCCTTTGGTATTCTGAAGAAAGAAAACATAAACAAAACAAAAATTCTTGCAACTGGACCTATAAACACAGACATAATAAATTGAAAAAAGATAGAAGTTGTCAAGGATTTCTTTTAACTTGTACCCACTATCAAACACCCATGAAAGTTAACAGTCAAAATATCAAATGATGTATTGCATTGGGTAAACTCTTCTGTAACAAACCATTTAAAAGGGTTAAAAAGCAAAAATGTTACCTTAAAGACTGTGATAGCTAAGGATTTGTGCCAAATTGTCCTGGCCTGCCTTCTCTGTGATATAGTAGTAAAAATGTATCACCTCCATGATGAGATTTGATATGATTCAATCACTCCCATGATGTGATCTAATGAATTCTGGTCTAATGTAATTATCCTATGTGCTATAAATCCTTACTTATGTGATGCCAATAAGATCAGATACAATCCACAGGATTAGATGGTATCTAGGGCTAATCTCTTCTGAGATAAAAATAGAAAGAAGTGAGCAGAGCTCTGAGGGAAAGAGTGCCACTAGAAACAAGAACTTCAGGGGAGTGTAACCTTAGGACTTGAGGTCTCTCTATTAAGAAACTCTTAGATCCAGGAGAAGGTTGATAGCAAAACATATTAAGAGCTCCAAGAAATACTAGGCCAACAGATGCTGAAAGGAAATAAGGACTTTTCTACAGCATCAACAAAGAGAGAAAGCCTTCCCCTAGAACATCTCCAGCCTTCAGAGTGAGGTGTGTTAAAGACCTACTCATATTTTGCTATTTGTTTTGTTTTGTTTTTTGAATTATAGACTGTGGTATCAAATCTGGGTGTTTTTTTTTTTTGTTTTTTTTTTTTTTTGTTTGTTAGCTTGCTGTGTTTTTATTTTATTTTATTTATTTTTTGTTGTTGTTGTTGTTCCTCTTTTACTTTGCATGTATGTGTGTGTTGGATGGGGGGAGCTCTGCCTATGTTATCCAAGAAGAGACAGTAATTGTGGTCATATAACCAAGCTACAATTACAGCCTATGAAATCTCACAATCCAGGCAAGAGCCAATACCAGTTGCTATACACCAGATAGACAGCCAAGACCTACTACAGTAATAAGAAAAGTAAAAAGGGAAGCCCATCTCCAGATCACACCTACCTGGAGGCAATGAGAAAGCTTAATAATACACCAACATACATTCATCTAATTATTGAAAACACATCTCATTATTGAAGATTCCCAAACCAAGTCCAAGATTTCAGCACATGTCCAGAAACAAGATAGAGTAACTGATACAAATAAGCAGGTATACTTAGACTTCCCATTCGAAGGACAGCAGGCTTTGGAACTACTTGAAAAGAAATGCAGGAGAGTGATATTGAAGTGCATCAGAATGCTACACAAAGGGGTTGGGAAAATAAGAAAGAAGTCAGGAAAGTGTTACCGGAACAATGAAATAAAATAGAAATAGCATTGGAAACTATTCAAAACCTGCAAAAAAGAGGTCCAAACGATTATGGACAATACACTGAAAGGACAAAGGAGTAGAAATGAAGAGTTGGAAGTAAAAATCTTTGAGTTAGAAGACACATATCTCAATATTGCTAAGATAGAAGAGAAAGCAGAAAAAAAGATTAAAAAATCTGAAGAAAGTCTAAAATCCATATTGGACAACAGGAAGAGGAATAACTTGAGAATTACTGGAATTCCATAACAGGAAGAATCACACAAGAC
>NW_006408576.1:9010489-9031840 GCF_000296735.1 Chrysochloris asiatica
AACATTTTCTTCCCATTCCCTCTCAAATCAGGAACCCAATTACAAGGTAAGAATATATCTTAATATTTGTAAAATGTGTCTTTGTGTAAGGCTAACAACTTGACAATGAGTGAGGCACAGATTTTATGCCCTGGTACCAGTTGTAGCTATTGAAACTACAATTACCAGAGAATGAAGTAACATAGTGCCCACTGAGGTTGGAAACAGTATACAAGAAACCATAAGACTTTCCATCTAAGTGCTGTGATTTGTACCTACAATCTCACCTTGTGACAAATTCTCATATATTTTATAATGATTGATACTTAATTATTTTCCAAAATCCTCCTGAAACAATGCAAAATACTCCTAATCTTCCTACTCAAGGAGACAATTGTTCACAGGGATCCCCATCTCCTTGCATCTTCAAATCTATAATAAAGCTGTCCCTTTTTCCATGCCAAAACACCTGTCTCTGAATCTTCTTGGTCTCACATCTACTACAGGCAGAGAATTCAGGTTCCATCTGCCTTTACCAAGCAATAGAATATAATGCACAAATATGTAAAATAACTAGAATTCCACAGTACAACATTTCTATTCTTAATTAAATATTATTGGATTTTAAGGCTATCCTAAATAGCTAGCTCTAATTCTCCATAAAGATAATATTGCATCTGTTAATTAAGGAAAAAACATCTTCATGGCAAGTTTGAAAAATATATTTTATAATATTTTATTTCCAATAATTAGCAGATAGTAAATATTAGCTTAATGAATTAGTAATTTCAGTGTCAAAATAAAAGGAGTAATTGTTTTCCTTTGACAAACACTCATTCTATTTAGATAATTGGGATGTTGCTCTTATAGTTAAGTGCTGTGGAGTGGATTCTGACCCATTGAGGCCCTCTAGATGGCTTCCAAGGCTATAAATCTTTGTGGCAGCAGAAAGCCTCATTCTTCTCCAACAGAGTGGCGGATATACTCAGGTCACTGACCTTGTGGTTCGCAGTTTAGTGCTTATCGTACGGTGCCATCGTGTTTCCGAATGATTGTTGTTGTTGTTAAGTACCGTGGAGTTGGTTCCGACTCATAGTGACCCTGCACGGGGTTTCCGAGGCTGTAAATCTTTACAGGAGCAGAACCCCTCATCTTTCTCCCGCGGAACGGCTTGTAGTTTCAGAACTGCTGACTTTGAAGTTATTAGCCCTATTCGTAACCACTACGTAACCAGAGATGATAAAGATACCGTAATTAGAACCAGGATATTTTTCTCTCTTTATTTCAAAACGCTTAATATTAAAATTAATGTGAGATTAATTAAGCTGTGACTTTTTTTAAGGCCCACTGAATGCATATGTCGATAAGGTCGCCTGTTCAAACTCACCAGTTCTTCCTCTGAAACCTTATGCTGGGTCAATATGAGTTGGAACTGACTCAACAGCACTTAACAACAACAACAAATGCATAAATTTTGGAGTCCTGGTGTGATGCTGTAGAATAAAGCACTGAACAGAAAGGTCTGCTTGAACTGCAAGGTCAGATGTTCAAAACACCAGTTGATACTCAAAACCCTATGTTGTTTTTGTTGTTACGTGTCATAAAGTTGGTTTCTGACTTATAGCAACCCCACATAGGGTTTTCTAGGAGTGGTTGGTGAGCTTGAACCACCGACCTTGTGGTTCAAACTGACCTTGCAGTCCAGCACATTAGCCCACAGTGCCACACCAGAACTCCTCAAAATGCTAAACAGGGTTGCTGTTAGGTGGAACCGATTCAGCACTTAGCCACAACAGCATGCATAAATTCTATTCTATTTGTCTAACTTATCTAGTGCTGCTATAACGGAAATACCTCAAGTGGATGGGCTTTAATGAACAGAGTTATATTTTCTCATATTTCTAAGGCTAGAACTCAGAAGTTAGGTTTCCAGCTCTAGAGGAAAGCTTTCTCTCTCCGTGGACTCTCAGGGAACGACCTTGTCTCTTTTCAGTGTCTGTCTTTCATTGCTTGATGCTCATCATATGGCATGGCATCAGTCTTTCCCCATCTGTTCTTGCTGTTCATACTGATTTGCTTCTTTTATCCAATATGATTGTTTTTTTAAAAATACCCTATACTGATAAGCTTCATTAACATAATAAAGACAATTCTATAATCAAAGGGGATAAAACTTGTATAGAAGTTAGTATTTATAATAATTTGCTTATTATAATTTATGCAATATAACAATAAACAATCAGTAACATTGCTTATTCCAATCATCACAAAAAAAATGGTGAAAGCTATAATTTTTTTAGTTCCTTTACATGGCACATTCCAAAATGTTGTACAAACTTTAATCTCTTACATTTCTCTGGAGCTGGAGAAGGAAAAAACTTTCTGTGCCCATAAAGATTTCCAGCCTCGGAAACCCTACACAGTGTCGCTATGAGTCGGAACCAACTCCACGGCACACCCCCACTACCACCACCACGGTCAAGCAGGTCTGCATTTTGCTGTTGAAGAAATTGAGCCCCAGAGAAATAATGGAATACTACTTTGTTATTGAAAATGTTACAATTACATATGTGTCCTTTTTGATTAAGCTTGAAAGCATTAGTTACTAATCTATACGCCATTTGGACTGAGGGGGATGACACATGAGATAAATAGGTTATGGTCTTCCATTGGGTGTCTTGCTGCCCTAGAAATGAATCATTAATTTGTTCATCTCAAAAACGAACACTATCTGACTGTGCAATTAGGGTGAATTTCTGGAGTTAATAGTTATGCATCCTTGCAATTAGTCTTGAGTTCATCACATTAGTCCCAAACTAGTATTGATTAAGAGATTAAGGAACCAGGAGGTATTCAGTGAATTTTATTAGTTCCCTAGAGGCTTCTTGACATTTTAAAAGAAAAGATATTCCATTAAGAATCAATACCTCTAACTTGTTTTTACTTTGAAGATGCAATATACTTACTTTCTAACATTATAAAATGATGTCCCAAGTTATTAGTTTGTAATACATTGTTGTTGTTAAGCGCTTTCTAGTTGGTTCTGACCCACAGTGACCCTGTATAGTGTTTCTGAGTGCCCTCGTACTTATGAGTCTAGATCAGTGTGATATGTCATTGGCAGTTTGCAATACATTTGTACTATCTTCACCTTACAATGTCAAGGACATAAGGAAAAAAGCAATAAATTTTAACACAATAAATATGAGTTGATAATTGTTGTTTGTTGTTAAGTGCCTTCAAGTTGGTTCTGACCCATAGCAACTCTGTACAGTGTTTCCAAGGCTGTAAATCTTTACGGGAGCAGAACGCCTCATCTTTTTCCCGCGGGGCAGCTGGTAGTTTCGAACTGCTGGCCTTAAGGTTCGCAGCCTGATTCATAACCACTATGCTATACTAAAACCCTAATGCTATAATCAGATACAAATTAATGTTAGTAAAATGACAAATGGACTTTTACAGAGAAGCCCTCACCCGTGTTTACACTTTAGCTCAAGAGTACATCTGGGCATTCCTTGGTACAGACCTCAGAGGAAACAGTTGGAAGGCATTTCATAATTTTTGAAACATTATTCTCATGGTTCTGAGATGTAGAGTTTTATTAACCTACAAAACTAAGTATCACTCCCCATTCTGCATACAGAAAGAAAATGGTACTCTTATGAAGAATTTTTCCACTTTCACTATATATAAATGAAACCTGAACATTTCAGGAAACAGCTGATAATACAAGCTAGTGGCAATTATACACAGTTTCTTTGAAACAGAGGCCCCGTACTCCTTACATAGGATTAGAGGCAAAATAAGTACTATTTGAATGCTAGTAATGGTGTGGCTCTGTGGGTTAATGCGCCAGACTGGAAAACCATTTGTACTGCAAGGTAGGTGGTTCAAGTTCACCAGTTACTCCTTGGAAACCCTATACAGGGTCACTATGGGTCAGAATCGACTTAACAGTACTTCATAACAACAACAATGGGTCTTTGTAACTTCTACTTGGAATGCTTAATTACATATCAAAGTAGCCCTTGTGGAGCTGTAGCTTAGGTGCCCCACTGCTCTTCTCAAGGACAATGGTTCAAATCCACCAAAGATTCTAAGAGAGAAAGATGAGGCTGTCTGCCTCCATAAGATTTAATGTCTCAGCAAACCTCTGTTTAGCTCACTATGAGCTGAAATCAACATGATGACAGTGTGTTTGGGTTTTCAAGTACCAGATGGAAATATAGCAAAGAAAGCATGTGTATATCACTACATGTTGCATGCTATTTTCATTACTTTTAATCTTTTGATGAGTGGAATCAAAAGTGTTACACATTGAGATGTGTCCCCCCAAATTGAAAAGAACTTGCCAGTAAAGGGAAATTGTATTAATTGTTAGGGACATCAGCATGTTTCATGTATGGAGACTTATATGAAACATTTGATTAGAGACACATAACATATGAAGTAAGTGAAAAAGTAGTGCCACAGAACCATTTTGTTGTTGTTTGTGTTAGGTGTCATCGAGTTGGTACTGGCTCATAACAACTCTATCCACAAAAGAATGAAACACTGCCAAGTACTGGGCCAACCTCACAATGATTGTTACAGTTGACCACATTGCTACTGCCACTGTGCCAATGCATCCACTGGACATCTTCCTCTTCTTGTTCAAACTCTCCACTCTACCTAACATGGTATCTTTGTCCAGGGACTGGTCCCTCCTGATAATATGTTTGAAGTAAGAGACACAAAGTGTGGCCATCTTGGCTTCCAAGAAGGACTCTGGCTGTACTTTTTCTTACACATATCTGTGTGTTCTTTAAGCAGTTCATGGCACTTTCAATACTCTCCTCCAATACCATAACTCAAATGCATCAATTTGTCTATGGTCTTCCTTATTCTTTGTTCAACTTTCATAAGCATTCCATGGCTTGGGTCAGGGGCACCTTAGCCCTCAAGCTGACATCTTTGCTCTTCAACCCTTTAAAGAAGTCTTGTACAGAGGATTTGCCTAATCAAATACACTTAATCGGGCTCCTAAGAACGTGTGCATAGACAAAAAGGCAATTGTTTGAACAGAGCAAGGAAACACTGAATGATTTAAAATTAGGAATGTTATGCCCCTGGGTTTTATTATTTCACCATACTATTTCAATATATATGCAGAGCAAATAATGCCAGAAGTTAGATTATATGATGAAAAACATGTCATCAGAATGAAGGAATTAGGAATCTGTGATGTGTAGATGATACAACCATGTTGCTGAAAGAGAAGAGGCCTTAAAATGCTTACTGATGAAGATA
Source organism: Chrysochloris asiatica (assembly GCF_000296735.1). Taxonomy (NCBI): domain Eukaryota; kingdom Metazoa; phylum Chordata; class Mammalia; order Afrosoricida; family Chrysochloridae; genus Chrysochloris; species Chrysochloris asiatica. The sequence goes on from NW_006408576.1 coordinate 9,015,758, forward strand.
AAGATCACAGCCTTTGGTATGGGTTGCATCTAAATATTAAAAAAAAATTAAAATTCTCACCATTGAACTAATAATCTACATCCATATAAATGGAGAAAAGATAAAGTTGTCAAAACTTCCTTTTGCTCAAATCAACCATCAACATTCATGGAAGCAGCAGTCAAGAAATCAAATGACTTATTACATTTGGAAATATGCATACAAGACCTTCTCAAAGTGTTTAATATTTGATGCTTTTGATCTATTGTGTTGGATGAGAATATTAAAAGTACCATGGACTGCCATTAGAATAAACTAATACGTATTGAAAGAAGTACAGCCAGAATGCTCCTTAGAAGCCAGGATGGCCAGACTTTGTCTCTCATACTTCTGATATATTATCATCAATGATGAGTCACTGGAGAAAGATATCATGTTTGGTAAAGTGGAGTGTCTAAGAAAGAGAGGAAGACTCCCAACAAGTAAGATTGGTACAGTGGCAACAGCAATGGACTCAAACATAACAATTGTGAGGTTGGTGCAGGACCGGGCACTGTTTCATTCTCTTGTACATAGGATCACTATGAGTCAGTACCAAACCTGATGACACATAACAACAACAACAATGGCTTCAGTTGCTTGTATGTAGTGAATGGCTTAGAGATGATTTGTTTAGTTAGAAGTTATCGTTATGGTAAGGAAGGATGAGAAAAAAATGAAAATTTGGCTTAATTTTTCTTCTTGTAAAGTACAAAACTGAATATCATTCCTCTTGTATAAGGATTACTCATTTAGCCAAATCTGGAGTTTCTATGCAAAATTAAAAATAAAATTAAAGTTGAAGTTTTGATAGTAATAACAGATCATTAAATTGTTTCTGAGATTGAGTAGGCTGTAGTAAAAGAGTCCTGGTGTGGCACTGTAGGATAAACATTGGACTACTAACTGCAAGGTTGGCAATTCAAACAAACCAGCTGCTCCTCAGAAACGATATCCAGTGTTACTATGAGTTGGAAGTACTTAACAAAAACACCAATATAGGCAACAAAGAAACTTGGAATGAGAAACACATTGCTCTATTATTTTTAAGAAGCAGGCTGTTCCTACTATTAGCAAAATAGTGGAAAGAAATCAAACCCCTCATTAAAGGAGCGTATGTACTGCCCTGTCAGTTTGTCTTGGTGTTTCTGTGATGCAGGAAGGTACACCTACAGTATTTTAAATACTAACACAGTCACCTGGTATTCTGGGGTGGTGCTGTGGATTAGTATGCTGGGCTGCAAGGTCGGTTTGAACCATAAAGTCAGTGGTTTAAGTTCACCAGCTTTGGTTTAAATTCACCAGCTGTTCCTTGGAAATGCTATGCAGGGTTACTATGAGTCAGAACTGACTCAACAGCATCGAACAATAAATGACAACAGCACGGTTACCTATGGTGGACAGGTTTCAGTAGGGCTTCCAGCTTAAGACAGTCTAATAAGAAGGAGAAAGGGACTACTTCTGAATTATTAGCCACAGAAAATCTTTATGAAGTCAGTTGAACATTTTCAGACACAGTTCTAAAAGATGAAAATGTTTTGATTAACCATAGAGTATTTCTCTGGTAGCGTAGTGGTTACGAATCGGGCTGCGAACCTTAGGGTCAGCGGTTCGAAACTACCAGCCGCTCCGCGGGAGAAAGATGAGGCTTTCTACTCCCGTAAAGATTTACACCCTCGGAAACCCTGTACAGGGTCGCTATGGGTCGGACCCGACTCGATGGCACTTAACAACAACAACAACATTGTCAAATACAGTGCTGGAAGATGAGTCCCTGAGGTTGGAAGGCATTCAAAATACTGCTGGGAAAAAGCTGACACATGAATAAAGTTTTCAGTACCTTCATTTGTTGATGGGGTATAATTCAAAATGAGGAGAGACAGCTACAAACTTCTATTAATAATTGGAGCATGGAATGTGCAGAGTATGAAATTAGGACATTTAAAAATTGTCAAAATATAGTGGAACACATAAAGATTTATTGCTTAGGCATTAGTGAACTGAAGTGGATTTGTATGGCCTGTAGACTGTCATATAGTGTACTATTCTGGAACCAACAAATTGATGAGGAATGCCATCAAATCCATAGTCAAAATTCTGCCTGTAAACAGGATAATATCCATATGCCTACAAGGAAGACCAGTTGATACCACTATAATTCAAATTTGCACACCAACCACTAAATCCAGTAATGATGAACTTGAAGAATTCTACAGCCTCTTCAGGCAAAAACTGGTCAAACATGGAATCAAGATACATTGATAATTATTAGTGATTGGAATGTGAATGTTGGAAACAAAGTAGAAGGGTCAGGTTGGGAAATACGGCGTTGGGGATAGAAATGAGGCTGGATCTAGCATGATAGAATTTTGCAAGACCAATGATTTAATCAGTTCAAATACCTTTTGTGAACAATATATAAAGTGACTATGCACATGAATTACACCAGATGGAATATGTTGTTGTTGTTAAGTGCCGTTGAGTCGGTTCCGACCCATAGCGACCCTGTACAGGGTTTCCGAGGGTGTAAATCTTTACGGGAGTAGAAAGCCTCATCTTTGTCCCGCGGAGTGGCTGGTAGTTTCGAACCGCTGACCTTAAGGTTTGCAGCCCGAGTCGTAACCACTATGCTACCAGATGGAATATAGGGGAATAAAATTGACTGCATTTGTGGCAAAAGTTGATGGAGTCGTTCAATATCATCAACCAGAATAAGTCTAGGGCTCACTATGGAATATGCCATCAGTTGCTCAGATGGAAATGCAGACTGAAGCTGAAGAAAACTAAGACACTTAGTCCATGAAAGTCAAAAAAATAACCTTGAATTTATCCCACTTGAATTTAGAGACATTCTTAAGAACAGATTTGATGGATTAAACACTAATGGACTGAAGAGTAGAAGGACTGTGGTATGACATCAAGAACACCATATAAAAAGAAAGCAAAAGGTCATTAAAAAGACAAGAAAGAAATTAAGAAAGACCAGAATAGATGTCAGAAGACATTCTGCAACTTGCTTTTGAGCCTAGAGTAGCTAAAGTGAGTTGAAGAAATGAGAAAGTAAAAGAACTGTCAAAGAAACAAAATAAACTCTTATAATGAAATGTGCAAAGACCTGGAGTTAGGAAAGAAAAAAAAAAAAAGGGAGGACTTATTCAGCATGTCTCAGGCTGAAATAACTGAACAGAAATTGAAAATTCAAGTTGTAAAATTGAAGCATTGTATGTCAATGTGCTGGATGACAAAGTGGATTTGAAACACAAGGTCGGCAGTTCAAATTTACCAGCCACTCCTCAGAAAACCTTGAGTCAGAACCAACTCATAATGATCCTGTATAAGGTTTCTGAGGCTGTAAATCTTTGCACTGGTATATCCACTGTCAAGTGGCTGATGGGTTCAAATAGCTGACCTTGTGGTTTGCAGTTCAGTGCTTATCCTACAGATCCACTGCACTTTCCAAACATACAAATTTAAAATATTAATAATAGGGAAAACTATGTGCAGGTACATGGGAACTTCCTTTACTACTTGCTCATTTTTTTTTAAATGAAATCTAAAACTTCTAATAAGTAACATTTAAATAATATAATAACAAAATAGCCAAAAATTACTAGAGTATGTTTTATGGCAGTTTATTCTAACTTCATCCTGTTTATATTAAATATGCCTTAGTTTTTTTTTCTCTTCTGAATTTTAATAATAATAAAATCAATATTAAGAGATTGTTGAGAGGCCTCAGAGACAGTTGACACACAGTGGTGGTGGTGTTTGTATGTCTCTGAGTCAGTTCCTCACTTCTGAGGAGTGGCTGGTAGATTAGAACTGCTGACCTTGCAGTTAGCAACCCAGCATGTAACACACTTCATTACAAAGGCTACATGTTGGCACACAATAGCAGGCAAACAGATATTATTTTATAGATCATCAAAATTATAGAGCAAAATAAATTTCATGAATTGGCTGTAATCTAATTTTGAACAAAATGTTGTTAACAAGCATGATCACCTACCATATTTTTTTTCACCTACCATAATAATTATTTTACATTATATCAAGTTATCAAGTTTTCCACAATTCAAAACATTTTAAAGAAACAGTGTCAACTTATTTTAAAACAACTTCAAAGAAGGTAGTAGGGTTTATATAGTTAATACATTATATTTTAGTATCAAACAGATCTGATTTTGATCAAACTGTGCTTTTTAGGATCTTATGCTTTTGAGTAAGTTATTATCCCTAAGGATCATTTATTTTCTGTTTAAAAGAAAGGCAATTTTTTATAATGTTAAAGTCTGAAGTAAGTGACATGTTGCATATTAGATACTTAGTTATTCACTGGCACTAATATTTTATTATTATCCTTCACATGTTTTTATGGGTCCTAAGTTTTTAAATTAATATTAATATGTAGAAAATAATATATTTATTTTATATTAAAAATATAGATACTAAGGTGAAAAATTGATCATTGATTATTTTTGTCTGATTTCCAAACTAGATAATATATTAGAACTCAAAAATAGGTTTCTTCCAATCAAAAACAAAATCTTTATTATTGTAACCAAATATTGGGTGTTATAGGAAGAGAAACCATTCATGCTCTAAAAAATTTTTTTTCGAGCAACTCAATTTATCACACAGCATAGCAAACAACAGTTTCATTAGCCAATTCCTCTAACTCTAAATATCTTGGTGGGGCACTGTGGTGTAATAAATTATCTAATGTATCTTCTAGTAATTCCAACCAAGCAATGTTTTTACCCTTCTGTGTCTGAGGAAGAGAAGGTAGGAAAAATACCAAAAGGATGATATAATTCAGCTTTATGTTAATAGTGTTAACTATAATTGTAACAACTTCAAAATAGCATGAGTATACAATGAACCATCTCAAAAGCAGGAGGGCCTTATCTTACTACCATCAAAGAAGAGCCTGGAATGGAGCATGTCCTTTGGCCCCTTTGTTTTTAAGTGCTGTCAAGTCAGTTCCAAGTCATTGTGACCCTGTATAGCATTTCCAAGGAGTGGCTGGTGAATTTGAACCACTGATCTTGCAGTTCAAATCAACCCTGAGATCAAGTGCTTATCCTATGATGCCACACCAGGACTATAAAAATAACTAGCTACAGCTGATGTCAAGCAAATCAAAACAATCAAGTAGAATTGTTGTAATCTATCATAAGAATATAATCTTTGTCTAAATTTAGAAGTTGAACAAAAAGAAAACTGATGGTATTGTTAAATTACTAATCCCTGCAAATTGAACCTTCTCAACTCCAAGAAGGAAGGCTGGAACACTAGAGGAGTGTCAGTGGAGCAGCAAGAGTGTAGTGGGCTTCCCAAACCATAGAGCAAGTAAACTTGAGTGACTTTGGGTAGAAAGATTGCTTGTAGAGTGGGGAATCCCCTTTGCTGACCCACAGAATGAAGCATCCAAAATGAGACTGGGGAAGAGCTGCCTCTTCAAAGTAGAGTTGACCATGATGGTGCAAATGGAGTAAAACCCGTGGGAGAAAATCCCACGGGACCTTCATTTGCTGATGGGGCAAACAGCTTTAAACATCCACTGAAAATCGGAACATGGAATGTATGAAGTATGAATCTGGGAAAATTGGAAATTGTCAAATTTGAAATGGAACACATAAAACATTGGTATCTTAGGCATTAGTGAGTTGAAATGGACTGGTATTGGCCATTTTGAATCTGACAACCACGTGGTTTACTATGTCGGGAATGACAAATTGAAGAGGAATGATGTTGCATTCATTGTCAAAAAGAACATATCCAGGTCACTCATGAGGTACACCACTGTCTGTGATAGGATAATATCCATGCGCCTACAGGGAAGCCCAATTAATAACACTATTACTCAAACTTACGCACCAGCCACTAAAGCCAATGAGGATGAAATAGAAGAATTACGCCGATTCTTCAATCTGAAATTGATCAAACATGCAATCAAGATGTATTGATCATTACTGATGATTGGAATGTAAAGGTTGGGAACAAAGAGGAAGGATCAGTAGGTGGAAAATTTGGCCTTGGTGATAGAAATGATGCTGGAGAATGTATAATATAGAATTCTGCAAAACCAATGATTTGTTCATTTCAAATCCCTTCTTTAGACAGCATATGAGATGACTATACACATGGACTTCACCAGATCGAATACATAGAAATCAAATTGGACTACATCTGCGGACAGAGACAATGGGAAAAGCTCCATATCATCAGTGAAAACAAGGCCAGGGGCAGACTGTGGAACAGACCATCAATTACTCATATGCAAATTCAAACTGAAGCTGAAGAAAATGAAAACAAATCCACAAGAGCCAAAATATGACCGTGACTATATCCCACATGAATTTAGGGTTCATCTGAAAAATAGATTTGATACATTAAACATTAAAGACCAAAGACCAGAAGAGTTGTGGAATGACATCAAGAACATCATACATGAAGACAGCAAAATGTCATTGAGAAGACAAGAAAGAAGGAAAAGGTCAAAATGGCTTAGGTTTATGATGGAATGGAGTGTCTTTTCGGTATTTATCAGCCACTGACTGAAACAAGTGTTTCCTGAGCATTTTCTAATACTGTATTTTAACTTGTTAACTCCCCTAATAAATCCCATAACTGTGAATATTGTCTTACTTCTTTGTGGCCATTACAATGGATTGTTGAACGCATATGAGAAGTAGAAAGTGTTATGGGAGGGAGGGATTGGTGGCACCATCATATTGATGCAATTTTTTTTTTTTTTTTTTTGCATGCACCAGAGTCCTGTGTGGATGCTATACACACAATGGGTCACCTCATAGTTGAAGAACATAGGGCAAGGAGTCCAGCACCTTTTAAGCTAGCATCGCTCGTTTCAGAAAGAAAAAAAAAAAAAAATGAGCCAATGCTCCTTTCCAGTCTGGTGCTTACACTACAGTCGCCTTGATCTTCTTTGGTATCAGGAGATGGATGGACCTTATTTGGCATAGTCAGAAAGAATGAATAAGATGCTCTGGGTCAATGGTAGATGGACTCTTTCAACATTAGATATTCATAAATGTACATTGAATAAGTTAATGGGATAGTATTGGGCTCTGATTCAGAGAGATAATTGCTGTCAAATTTCATTTGGTAGTTTGGAATGGAAAATGTATTTCAGTCTTAGTGTCTTAATTATATATTGTTGTTGTTGTTAGATGCCATTGAGTCTGGACCGACTCATAGCAACCCTATGCACACCAGAACAAATCACTGCCCGGTCCTGGGTCAATCTCATAATCGTTGCTACGTCTGAGCCCATTGCTGCCATCATTGTGCCAATCCATTTCACTGGGAGTCTTCCTCTTTTTCTATGACTTTCTACTTTATCAAATATGATACCCTTCTCCAGTGACTGGTTCTTCCTGATAATATGTCTGAAGTATGAGAGACAAGTTTGGCCATCTTGCCTTCTACAGAGCACTCTGGTTGTACTACTTCCAACACAGATCTGTTTGTACTTTTGGCAGTCTGTAGCACTTTTAATATTCTCCTTCAACACCATAACTCAAATTGTAGATTTTTAACAGCCATTGACTGGAATAATTGTGCCCTCAGCATTTTCTGCTCATACATCATAACTTGTTAACTTCTGAAGTAAACTCCATAACTGTGAGTATTGTCTGATTATATAGCACTGATAATTATGTAGTGCTACTATAATAGAAATACCACAAGTGAATGGCTTTAAAATATAGAAATTTATTCTCTTACAGTTTAGGAGATTAGAAGTCTAAATTCAGAGTTCCAGTTCTAGGGGAAGCCTGTTTTTTTCTCATTCAGTTCTAGAGAAAAGTTCTTGTCTCCTTTTAACTTCTGTGGACCCAGAGACCCTTGGAAATCTCCATGTGTCTTGGCATTAATCTTCTGCTAGGACTAAGAGATTCTCAGTGTTGGTACCCTAGGTCCAAAAGGACACACTCTGCTCTTTGTTCTTGGTGGTAGCCAGGTTCCTCTGATCTCTACTCACTTGCTTAATCTCTTTTCAATCTGAAAAGAGATTGACTCAAAATACAACCTAATCTTGTAGATCGTATTCTGCCTTATTAACATAATTTCCTCTAGACCCACTTTGTTGACATTATAAATGCTTTTATTTATAATACATAGAAAGAGTATGTCAGCACACATAATGGAAGGTAATTACATACTACTGAGAATAATGACCTATCCAAGTTAACACATACTGGAGGGGTATGAACAAAATTCAATCTATAATAAATGGCAAGGGGAAAATTGGCATCAACTATGGGTAATGATGATACAACTTGACTAATGTAACATAGCTGTGCACCAGAAAACAACAACAACAACAAAAAAAAATGGTGAATGGCAAATATGATGTTATATATAATTTTAAAATAACAACAGCAATAATAATAATAATAAAGCTGAATCAGTAGCTAGTCCTTAAATGCCGTCAAGTTGATTCTGACTCATATTGAGTCTGGAAAAGTTTTCTAAGACTGTAAATCTTTGTGGAAACAGAAAGCCTCATCTATATCCTTTGGAGCAGCTAGAAGGCTCTAACAACTGACCTGGTGTTTTCAAGTCCAGTGCTTATCCTCTAGACTAGCTTCCACACTCCCTAGGTAGCCCTTAGGTACAACTAAACATTTCATGGGGTTGGATTGGTTATAAGACTTTCTAATTCTACACAATCAGTTGGTCTAACAGTTATTAGAATTTCTGTTCTACCTCCTAATTCAATAAGTAGCATTTGAGTTATTGAAAGTTCATGAATGGATTCAGCATGACTCAGAATGGACACATTAGCAAACAACAACAAATTTTAGAATAATTTTAGGTTTCCAAAAAATTGCATAAAGTTTAGCATTCTCATATAGTCTTTCTTGCCCTACACATGGTTTCTCCTATTATTAATACCTTGCATTCCTATTGTTACAATTAATAAACTCAAGTTAACATGTGTCTTAGCAAGTGAATGACCTCCCTTCCCTCCCACCACTCATAATCATCATAATGTGTCACTTTTAGTGTAAAAATATTTTCTTGAGATTTAAAAATAGGGATCTCATACAATATTTCTCCTTTTGTGGTTGACTAATTTCACTCACCACCACACATCTGTTAGTTTGTCCTACTGTAGTGGTTTGCTTGTTGCTGTGATTCTGCAAGCTATCTCAATTATATTTTAAATAACAGAAGGATCTTCTATATGGTGGACAGGTTTCAGCTGAGCCTCCAGACTATGATAGACTAGGAAGAAGGAGAGACAGACTACTTCTAATATATAGTCACTGAAAATCTTATGAATACAGTAGAACACCATCAGCACCAAAATACTGAATATTAGATATAGTGCCAGGAGATAAATCCCTCAGGTTGGAAGGCACTCAAAATAAGACTGAGGAAAAGCTGCCTCCTCAAAGTAGAGTTAACTGTGTTGAGTCAAATGGAGTGAAGCTTTTAGCATCTTCAGTTGCTGATGGGGCACAACTCAAAATCAGGATTAACATCCATTAAAAATCAGAGCATGGAATGTATGAAGTATGAATCTAGAAAAATTGGATATTGTCAAAAATGAAATGCATGAATATGGATATTGTAGGCATTAGCGAAATGAAGTGGACTGGTATTGGCCATTTTGAATCTGACAATTGTATGGTTTGCTGGAAGTGACATACGTAAGAGGAATGGCATCGCATTCACCACCAAAAATAACATTTCAAGATCTATCATGAAATATAATACTGTCTGTGTTAGGAAAATATCCATACACCTACAAGGAAGACCAGTTAGTGCATCTCTTCAAATTTATGGCCCAACCACTAAAACCAATTATGGTAAATTGAGGAATTCTACCAGCATTTTCAGTCTGAAATAAATAAAACATACAATCAAAATGCATTGGCAACTACTGGTGATTGGGATACAAAGGTTGAAAATGAAGAGAAAGGAATAGTAGTTGCAAGATATGGCATCAGTGATTATGTTGGAGATCACATGATAGAATTTTGCAAGACCAATGACTTCTTCATTGCAAATAACTTTTTAAAGCAACTTAAACGACATAAAACAATACAAACAACATGGACCTCAATAGATAAAATACATAGAAATCAAATTGACTACATATGTGGAACAGATAGCAAAAAAGTCTCATATCATCAGCCAAAATAAGGCCAGTTGAAGTCAATGAAAGAGACCATAATTGGTTATGTGCAAGTTCAGGCTGAAGCTGAAGAAAATTAAAACAAGCCCATGAGAGCCAAAATATTACCTTGAACGTATCCCACCTGAATTTAGAGAACATCTGAAGAACATATTTGATTCATTAGATACTAAAGACTTAAGACCAGATGAGTTGTGGGATGACATCAAGAAAATCATACAAGAAGAGAGCAAAAAGTTAATTAAAAAGACAAGAAAGAAGGATAGGAACAAAATGGATTTCAGAAAAGACTGCAGCTTGCTCTCCAGCTTAGAAATGCTAAACAAATGGAAGAAATGAGGAGGTAAAGGAGCTGAACAGAAAATTTCAAAAGGAAGATCAAGAAGAAAAGTCACATATAATAATGAAATGAGGTAAACCTAGAAAAGAAAATGCTTAGCATTTCTCAAAATGAAAGAATTGAAGTAAAATTCATGCCTCAACTTTATATACTGAAGGATTCAATGGACAAAATGTTTAATGATGCTGAAAGAATCAAAAGAATATTGAAGGAATACACAGAGGCATTATACAAAAATACAAAAAAAAAAAAAAAAAAAGGTAGATGTTCATCCATTTCAGGAGGTAGAATATGGTCAAGAATTAATGATACTGAAGGAAGAAACCCAAGGTGCTCTGAAGTTATTAGCTAAGAACTTTGTTGTTGTTGTTGTTAAGTGCCATCGAGTCGGTTCCGACCCATAGCGACCCTGTATAGGGTTTCCGAGGGTGTAAATCTTTACGGGAGTAGAAAGCCTCATCTTTCTCCCGCGGAGCAGCTGGTAGTTTCGAACCGCGGCTTTGAGGTTAGCAGCCCGATTCGTAACCACTACGCTACCAGAGCTCCTAAGAACTAGGCTCTAGAAATTGATGAAATCAAAATCAAAATCTTTCAACAAACTGTGGCAACACTCTCTCATCTATGCCAAAACATTTGGAATAGACATCTACCTGGCCAATTGATTGAAAGAGATCCATATTTGTGACAGATCCAAAGAGAAGTGACTCGAAAGAATGTGGAAATCATCGGACATTATCATTAACATAATATGCAAGTAAAATTTTCATAAAGATAATTAAAAACATGTAATAATTTAATTTTGCTAAAGATAATTTAAAAAATGTAACAGTACATTAACAGGGAACTGCCAGTGGTTCAGACTAGACTCAGAATGGGACCTGAAACGAGGGATACCAATGCTGACGTCAGATGGATCTTGTACGAAAGCAGAGAATACCAGAAAGATGTTAACCTGAGCTTTATTGATTACGCAAAGGGTTTTAATTGTGTGGATCACGACAAGCTATGGACAACATTACAGAAAGTGAGTATTCAGGAACACTTAATTGTGCTCCTGAGGAACCTGTACATAGAGCAAGAGGCATTCATTCTAACTGAAGAAGGGGGCAATTGATGGCTTAAAAATCAGGAAAGATGTGTGCCAGGGTTGTATCCTTTCACCATACTTATTCATTCTGTGTGCTGAGCAAATAATTTGGGAAGCTGGATTAGATGAAGAAAATGTGGCATCATGATTGGAGGAAGACTCATTAACAATCTGCAATATACAGAAGATAAAACCTTGCTTGCTGAAAGTGAAGAGTACTTAAAATGACGATCAAAGGCCACAGCCTTCAGTATGGGTGGCCCCACAATGAAAAGGGAAAAAAACAACATTAAATATCATCAAGATAAATGGATAAAAGATGGACATTGTCAAAGACTTCATTTTGGTTATATCCACCATCAACACTCATGGAAGCTGCAGTCATGAAATCAAGTGACATATTGCATTAGGCAAATTTATTTCACATGACCTCTTTAAAATGTTCAAGAGCAAAGATGTCAGTTGGTGGACTAAAGTGCACCTGACTCAAACCATGGTATTTTTCAATAGCCTCAGAAATATGTGAAATCTGGACAAGGGATAAAGAAGGCCATAGAAGAAATAGTGCATTTAGTTATGATGTTGGAGGAGAATATTAATAGTATCATGGACTGACAAATGAACAAACCAATCTGTGATGGAAGAAGTACTGTCAGAATGCTCCTTAGAAGTCAGCAGGGCTGACGTCATCTCTCATACTGCAAACATATTATCAGGAGGGATCAATCCCTGGAGAAGCACATCACTCTTGGTAAAGAGGACAGTCAGCAAAAAAAAAAAAAAAAAAAGGCAGACCCCTCCAACTAGATAGACTGTCACAGTGCCAGAAGCAATAGGCTCAAGTGTAGCAATGATTTTGAGATTGGGCTGTATTTCATTCTGTTGTACATAAGGTCACTATGAGTCAGTACTGACTCTAGGGCACCTAACAACAATTTCACTCAGCATAATGTCCTGCAGGTTCATTTATGTTATGAGTGTTTTGCATATTCATCACTGTTTCATAGTGTTTCACTGTGTGTATGTACTAAAGTTTGCTTATGCATTCTTCCACTGATGGACATTTAGGCTGTTTCCATCTTTTTGCTATTGTGCATAGTGTTGTAATCAACACTAGTGTTCATGTATCTACTTGTTTCATGGTTCTTAATTCTTGGTAATATATACCAACTAGATGGATTTCTAAGCCATACAATATTTCTTTTCTCAACTTTAGGAGGAAGTGTCCTACCATTTTCCACAGTGATTTCACCATATTATACACTCACTAGCAATGTAGGAGGGTCCCAGGTTCTTCATTCCCTTACCAGTTTTGTACTTTTTTAAAAAACATTTCTGTTACTGCTGTAAAACTACGTGGACTTCCTTAAGTATTTTTATGGTAAGGATAGTATCTTTTAATGAATGTGTGTTTGTGTGTGTTTGTGTGTAGAGAGAGAGAGAAGAGAGAGAAAACACGTGAGCCATCTACAATAAAAGCTGTAAAGTGGAACTGGGTAAAAATTAATATTGCTTTGTCTGAAGGCTGAAATTAGCAACTGAGTTATGTGGCCTCTGTGTTTTTAGTAGCTAAACTAACATCTGACTTTTGGATTTTAATTGACTTAAAAGATCATAAACAAAGGCCAAGTAAGATTTCCAAACCTATTAAAATTTAGGTTTCTCTATGGGTCCTAGTCACTATTGGATGCTTTGATTTAGATTTGAGTGTTCTATGAAGTAGGAATATTCACATTTTGTAGAAATTTTTTTTTTTTTTTTTTTTTGTGAAGTGTCTGTTCATATCCTCTGCTCATTTTTTAACTGGGTTATTTGTCGTGTCCTTCTAGAGGTGTTATAGTTTTCTGTACATTTTAAAGAAATTAGTTCCTTGTCTGATATGTCACTGCAAAATTAATTTTCTAAATATGTGTGCTCTCTTTTTACTCTTTTTGTGAAATATTTTGATGCATATAAGTATCCAATTTTTAGGCGATTCTAGTTATATTGCTGTTGTCTGTTGTGTGTATTTCAGTTATGTTTGACAATATACCAGGAGTTAGAGACCCTAGTTTGTACATGTTTTTTTTTCCATAGATAAACTTTACAAGTCTAAGTCTTTAATTCATGTTGAGTTTGTTTTTGTATAACAAACTTGTTTTATTTTTATGCAAATAGATTTCCATTTTGCCATTTAATGTGTTTTGACTCTTTGTCAAAGATTAGCTGACTGTATGCTCATGGATTTACTTCTGGATGATCAATTTTGTTCCACTGATCTATGTATCTTCCATTGTACCAGCACCAGGCTGCTTTGATCAGTATGGCTGTGTAGAAGATTGTGAGATTAGGGAGTTACAGACTTCCAACACCATTCTTCATCTTAAGTAATGCTTTGCTTATCCAAGGTCTCTTTCCTTTTCATATAAAGTTAATGGTCAGTTTTTTAAAAGAATGATGTAATCTGGTTTGGGATTGGTTTATATCTATAGATTGTTTGGGGTATTGACATTTTCACAATGTTATATATTCCTGTCCACGAGTATGGCATATTCTTTTATTTATTGTAAGTCTCTTTTGATTTCTTGTGGTAGTGTTTTGGAATTCCCATCTTTTGCAATGTTGTCCATATTTTGTTGTGGTGCAGATAGTTGACTATTTTTGCATAGTCTGTTGTTGTTTAGTGCTGTTGAGTCAGTTCTGACTTATAGCTACCACTTTTAGGTTTTCTAAGAGCAGCTGGTGGATTTGAGGCACCAACCTTGTGGTTGTAGTTTGGTTGGTAGTCCAGTACTTATCCTATAGCACTACGACAGGACTCCTGCATATATACAGTAAAACACAGATAAAAAACATTCTGACATTTTCTGCATTTAGCCAGGGTTTGACATCAGCAATGAAATCTTATTCCATGTCTTCTTCTGAATCCAGTTTGAGTTTCTGGCAGCTGCTTGTTAAAGTACTACTGAAATTATTTTTAAAGTATCTCCAGCAAATTTTATTTGTATATGATGTTAGTGATATTATGCAATATTTTCTTCATTCTCTTTCTTTGACTTCTTTTGGAATGTCTGCAAATGAGAATCTCTTCCTTTTAGTTGACCAGGTAGCTGTCTTCCCAATATTTTGGCATAGAAAATTAAGCACTTCCTGCTTTGCATCCATTTGTTGAAACATTTCAGTTGGTATTCGGTCAATTCCTAAAGAGTTTTTTATTTGTTTGTTTTGCTTTGTTTCCCACCAATGTTTTTAATGTAGATTAGGTTTCTTTCTTCAGTACCTTCAATATTGATCATATGACACCTCCCAAAATGATGATTGCTAACCGATTCTTTTTGTAGCAGTGACTATATATTCCTTTCATTTTCTTTGTATGCTTTCTGTGTTCAATATTTTGCCTGCGATGTGGTGTTATTAGGTACTATTAAGCCTGTTCTAATTTATAGCAACTTTATGCACAACAGAACAAAATCCTGCCTGACCCAGCACCATCCTCACAATGTCATGTTTGGACTCATAGTATCTACCACAGGTTCAAACCAACATTTTCTTCTTTTTTTTCTTTTAACTTTTTGTTGTAAACTTAGTGAAGGTTTACAAAAACTATCTGTTTTACAAAATATGATTTTGTTCAAGATGAAGTGAAGTCATACACTTTGTTTCATCTTAATGATTGCAATTCCTCAATGTAACATCACTCATTCCACTTCTTCCCTGTGTTTCCTGTTTCCATCCCTCTTTTTACCCTACTCTTCTGAATTTCTCCTTAGGTAAATGTTGCCCTTTTGATCTCCAATGATTGAGCATTCTGTGGTGTGCATACCTCACTACTGTTGTTGTCCCCTGTATATATTTGACTGAAAGTTGAACCATCAGAGTGAGTTTACTTCCAGATCTGAAGGATGATCAAGGGCCATAGTCTTGGGGTTCTACCAGTCTCTATCTGACCAGTAATCTTTGTAGTTATAATTTTTATTTCTGTTCCACATTTCTACCACTCTATCCAGGGTCTTCTAAAGTTATCCTTTTCAGAGATGGACACCATCTAGTTCTACTTGCCTCAGTAGTAGAGTTCACATGGTCAATTAGTCCATCAGACTCATTGTTTCCAAGCATATTCAATTTTCATTACTCTTCTTGACAGGGTATTTTTTAAAAAATATATTGTGAATTGAGAGAAGATTTACAGAACAGTTCATCAATATAGCATTCAACAAGTCATACATTGTTTTGTTACAATGATTGACATTTCCTCCATTTACCATCAGTTACCATTATTTTCTTCTATTCATTTTAACTCTTCTATTCCACCCAGTGCCTCTTGCTACCTTCGTCTTTCCTCTGATAACATCCCACTTATTGTTTATTTTCTCCCCCATCACACATGTTAACATGTGCTCTGGTTGCGTAGTGGTTATGTGTCAGGCTGCTAACCTCAAGGTCAGCAGTTTGAAACTGTCAGTCATTCCATAGGAGAAGAATGAAGCT
>NW_006408576.1:9034891-9068296 GCF_000296735.1 Chrysochloris asiatica
TCCTCAAAGTAGAGTTGGCCGTAATGACGGGAATGGAGAAAAGTCTGTGGGACCTTCATTTGCTGATGGGGCACAACTGAAAATTAAGAGAAACAGCTGTAAACATCCATTGAAAATAAGAACAAGGAATGTGTGAAGTATGAATGTGGGAAAATTGGAAGTTGCCAAAAATGATATGGAACGAATAAACATTGATATCTTAGGCATTAGTGAGCTGAAACAGACTGGTTTTGCCCATTTTGAGTCTGACAACCACATGGTTTACTATGCCAGGAATTACAGATTGAAAAGGAATGGTGTTGCATTCATTGTCATGAGGTACAATGTTCTCTGTGATAGGATAATATCCATACGCCTTCAGGAAGGCCCAGTTAATACCACTATTATTCAAATTAACACACCAACCACTAAAATCAGTGAGGATAAAATATAAGAATTCTACCAACTTCTTCAATCAGAAATCTATCAAACATGCAATCACATGTATTGATCAATCATTACTGGTGATTGGAATGCAAAGGTTGGGAGCAAAAAGGAGGGGTCAGTAGTTGGAAAATATGACCTTGGTGATAGAAATGACGCTGGAGAATGCATGATAGAATTCTTCAAGATCAATGATTTGTTCATTTCAAATACCTTCTTTAAATAGACAACAATATTCTCTTAAGACTATACACTTGGACCTTACCAGATGGTATACATAGAAATCAAATTAACTACATCTGTAGAGAGATGATGGAAAAGCTCCATATCATCAGTGAAAACAAGGCCAGGGACAGACTGTGGAATAGACCATCAATTACTCATATGCAAATTTAAACTGAAAGATGAAAACAAGTCTATGGAGCCAAAATATGACTTTGAATCTATTCCACCTGAATATATATGAAGGATCATCTGAAGAACAGATTTGATACATTAAACACTAAAGACCAAAGACCAGAAGAGTTGTGGATGACATCAAGAACATCACACATAAAGAAAGCAAAAAAAATCATTAAGAAGAAAAGAAAGAAGGAAAAGGTCAAAATGTATGTCAGAAGAGACACAGAAACTTGCACTCCAGCACAGAGATGTTAAAGCAAATAGAAAAAATGAGGAGGTCCAAGAGCTGAATAGAAAGTTTCAAAGATCAGCTTGAAAGATAAAGCCAAATATTACAACAAAATATGCAAAGATCTGGAATCAGAAAACCAAAAAGGAAGAACATGTTCAGCATTTCTCAAGCTGTGAAAACTGAAGAAAAAATTCAAGACTTGGCTTTCGTTATTGAAAGATTCTCTGGGCAAATTATTGAATGATGCAGAAAGCATCAAGAGAAGATGGAAGGAATACAGAGTCACTGTACCAAAAAGAAATGGTTAATGTTCAACCATTTCAAGAGGTAGCATATGATCAAGAGCCAAGGATGCTGAAGGAGGAAGTCCATGGTGCATTGAAAGAATTGGCAAAGAACAAGAAACCAGGAATTGATGGAATTAAAATTGAAATATTTCAAGAAAGTGAGGCAGCACAGAAGGCACTCACTCATGTCTGTCAAGAAATTTGGAAGACAACTATCTAGCCAACTGATTGGAAGAGATCTATATTTGTGCCCATTCCAAAGACAGATGACCCAATGGAATGTGGAAATCATCGGCTACCATGCGAGCTACTGTGATTGCTGCTTGGATGGGGATCTCAAAAAGAAGAAAACTTTGACAACTTTAGTTTTGCTAAAGGTAATACAGAAATGGCTACAATCTTACATTGACAGAGAACTTCCAGAGGTTCAAGCTGGATTCAGAAGATGCCATGGAAAAAGGGATATCATTGTGCTGTCTGATGGATCTTGGCTGAAAGCATAGAATATCAGAAAGATTATTACCTGTGCTTTATTGACTATGCAAAGGATTTCGATTATGTGGATCATGACAAGCTATGGACAGCATTGCAAAGTATGAGCATTCCGGAACACTTAATTGTGCTCATGAGGAATCTGTACCTGGACCAAGAGGCACTTTTTCAAACAGAACATGGAAACACTGAATGGTTTAAAATTTAAAAAAGTGTGTGACAAGGTTGTATTCTTTCACCATACTTATTCAATCTGTAAACCGAGCAAATAATCTGAGAAGGCAGGTTATATGAAGAAAAATGTGGCATCAGGATTGGAGGAAGACTCATTGAAAACCTGTGATATGCACATGATACAACCTTGCTTGCTGAAAGTGAAGAGGACTTAACACATTTACTGATGAAGATCAAAGAGCACAGCCTTAGGTATGGATTACATCTCAATGTAAAGAAATCAAAGATCCTCACCACTGGACCAATAAACAACATTCTTATCAATGGAGAAAAGATTGAAGTTGTCAAGGGCTTCATTCTTCTTGGATCAACTATTAATACTGACTGAAGCAGCAGTCACTAAATCAAACAACGTATTGTGTTATGCAAATCTGCTGCACAAGACCCTTTTAAAGTGTTGAAGAACAGAGATGTCAGCTTGAGGACTAAGGTGCACCTGACCCAAGACATGGTATTTTCAATAACCTCATATGCATACGAAAGCTAGAAAGTGAATAAGGAAGACCATAGAAGAATTGATGCTTTTGAGTTATGGTGTTGGAGAAGAATATTGAAAGTTTCATGGGCTGCCAAAAGAACCATTTGATCCATTTTGAAAGAAGTGCAGACAGAGTGTTCCTTGGAGGCCAAGATTGTGAAACTTCATCTTTCATACTTTGGACATATTGTCAGAAGGGACCAGTCCATGGAGAAGGATATCGTGTTTGGTAAGGTGGAGGGTCAGAGAAAATGAGGAAGACCCCCAATGAGATGCATTGGCCAAGTGGCAGCATCGATGGACTCAAACGTGGCAAAAGTAGTAAGATTGTTCCAGGATCGGGCAATGTTTCATTCTGCTGTGTATACGGTCCCTATGGATCAGTACCAACTCTATGACACCTAACAACAACAAAATTGACCATATGATACTTCTTTTAATGACTGAACATTGATACAGTATTTGTGTGTGTTCCGTCTACCTTCTTTTGATGTTTATAGTGTAATTCAATATTTTGCCCGTACAACATTGCAAATATTGCAAATAGACGCTTTGATTTTTTTCCTTTAGTTAGTTCATTTTATGAAAGACCAAGTGTATCCCCCGATGCTTTTGGTGTTCAAACATCAGAGTTTTTCTTTACACATTAGACTATAATACTTCATTTTGTCTTTTTTGTCCAGTTATATTAATTCATCATTTCTTCTGGTTGCTTTGGCTACTATTTCTCTAACACCATAAATCAAATGCATCAGTTCTTCTACGGTCTTACTTATTCACTGTCCAAATTTCACATACATATGAAGCTTTTTAAAATACCATTGCTTGGGTCAAGTGCACCTTAGTCCTCAAACTGACATCTGTGATCTTGAATATATTAAAGAGGTCTTGTGTAATAGATTTGCCTAAAGCAATATGCTGTTTGATTTCTTTACTTGTGTTTCAATTGGTATTGATAGTGGGTCCAAAAAATGAAGTCTTTGAAAACTTCATTCTTTTTTCCATATCTTAAGAGGTTTTCTCTTTGTCCAATGATGGAGGATTTTTCTTTTTTTACATTGAGATGCAACCCATACTGAAAGCTGTTGTCTTTAATGTTCATTAGTAAGTATTTTAACTTCTCTTTGCTTTCAGCAAAGAAGGTTTTGTCATCTTCATATAGCAGATTGTTAACGACTCTTCCTTCAATCCTGATTCCAAGTTCTTCTTCATATAATTGGGTTTCTCAGATTATTTGCTCAGCATACAGATTGAATAAGTATGGTGAAAGAACATAGAAGGAAATGCAAGTACAGTCTTGCTAACAATGATGATTGGTCTTTTTGAAAGTATTTTCACTTGGGATCTGAGTGTTCATTCTTCATAGACATAAAACCAAAAAGAAACTATAATACTATCCCGAAATCATCTTTTTCCATGGAAACATGCACCACTGATTCAGCTATATAATTTACTCAACATCAACTGTCCAAGCTCTGATGGTTAAAAATTATTTTTGTATTGTATGTAAACTTGAAAATTCAAACCAAAATGAGAGAGAAGGAAGATAATGCCTTCCAGATGACAGCTTTCTGTACAGAATCTGAAGCCTGAAGCAAGAGAAAATTTTCATTAACATTCAGATTACATGTCATTTTGATTCACACTCCCTAAGCAAGCTAATTTGGTCAGCAGCCAACCTTCTTTCAGTGTGATGACAACACAACAAGCTCCACCGCCTCCCTTTCATTGCTAATGACTCCTTGAGTGACAGCTGTGGTCTCAGAGCTCTGCATGACACCTCATCATGCAGGGCCCTGCAATGACAGTGCTTCTGTTATCCTGGGTTACTGCTGAGCATTTTTGGAAAGGATGGCCTATGACTTTAGGAACATACCAGCCACCATCACCACTACATGCAAGCATACCTATGCACACACAGTGCCCCTGACAGTCACTTCTCAAATATTATATATCCTCAAAACAATATCTCCAGAATAAAATAAATTCTGCTGGTAATTAGATGCATGTAAGAACCTCTACTCTTGCACTCAGGTCAGAGGGATATAATCCTTTGCCTCACCACGGCTTCACATAAATAATTAATTCTTTGTTTTGTTATTAGTGTTCAAATATTAACAACCTTTCTTTTCTTCTTTCTTTCATTCTGATATTAAAACTCTTGTTCTATAGAAATATATATAAATGTGTTAAATAGATAGATACACATATACATAAATTTATATAAGTGTTTTGTTTACTTGTTTGCTTCCAAATCTCAGTTAAAAAACCCTGCAAGTCACAACCCTGTCATTCCCAGTTTATGCTAAATTCTTGATATTTTTATGCTACAAGAAGAATAATGAATTCAATTTCATTTCAGGAATGAATTTTGTAAATATAGGCCAGGCTTGAAAAAGCAGCACAAAAACTAAGATATGAGTGCTCTGGGCAGATCTTTTTTCTCTTTTTTTAACTCACTCTGGTATCCTGATGTGGTGCTACAAGATAATGTGTTGGATTGAAAGTTTGGTTTGAACCAAAAAGTTGGTGGTTCAAACTCACCAGCTGCTCCTCGGAAACCCTATAAAGGCTTTGAGTTGGAAGCAACAAACATAACGGCACTTAACAACAGCAACAATGGTATCCCCAAACCTAGGGAATGTCTGGCACGAGAAATTTTAATGACTATTGGCTGAAATAATTAATATATTTGCTTCATAATAAACTTTGCCATATCTTCTTTTTTGTCACTTATTTCTGAGATTTATCAGAATAATTTGCAAATTTAGAGACATCTTTGACTCCTGTATATTTCATCTCCTTCAGTTGCTCATCTTCATTCATTCATTGTGATATAAGACTTGTCTTCAAGAAATTGAAAGCTAAAAGAGGTTCTCTCTCCATAACGTGTCCCAGTTTGCCTTTAAATTTAGCTGTTCTTTCTGTTATTCTTTTAATAGAAAGTTACTGGTTCTATAAAGTACAAAGTACAATGTTGTAGGATCACAAATAAATTTTAAGCTGAGTCATAAGAAATGAAGAGTTGATCAAAGGATAAAATAGTAAAGTAAAGCTGACCTTCTTTTTGTAAGCCAATCTTGTAAAATTTGAATTCTCATTATTCTACAGCGTATTTGTTTCCCTGGAATCTATTGAGAGTCTTATTATAGGAGAATATGTACAAATGCGTAATTTGCATGTAATGATGATTTCACTTTGTTTTTCTATAAATCAATGGATGCCTCTCACCTAATATAAGAAATTAAATACCTATTGATTGAAAGATATATAAAAGGCTCATATAGGTTCAGCATTCATGAAGGTAGGAAAAGACACATATTTAATATTTCTTTCAAATATTCTTCTTAACTTCCACTATGACAATATGATATTTTTACTATTTTCAATTGTTGAAATTTATATGTGACTGGGTGTTGGGCTTGGGGAATAAAGTATCATAGCTTCCTATGAGAAATATATACTTTTGTTCCTTAAGTAAAAATATGCTAATATTAACTGTTTTATAATAAAAATAATTAAAGTCAATATAGGTTCACAATTTATTGAGTTATTGAATGTTGTATTCTCTTTAACACTCTGAATTCACATCTGTAAAATGATAATAATAATAATTCCTATAATGGGAGATGCTAGTAGAAATTAATAAAGTGCATGATTTTGGTTATTAAACTCTAAATTTAGTTATTAAACTCTTAATTTAGTTATTAAACTCTAAACCCAATTCCATTTTTTTTTTCAAATCATATAATATTCCAGTCATAGCAATGTTAAAGCAACAATGCATTGCAATTAAAATTAAGATTTTTTTTCTCACTTTATATTTTATTATACTTTCCTCAAGGTAAAACTATTATAACATGATTTATGGTACTATTAAAAACCAAATGCTAAAATATTGAAGGGACCTGAGAATTATTTATATTAAAATGTTTATTAAATACATTTTAGCTTAAAATAGCACTTCAATACTTAGGATGTGCTTTTTTTAAAAAGAATCAAAAGTTTACAAGAGTTTGTGAAAGACAGAGATAATTAATCTGGAGTATAAAGATTTACACCCTCGGAAACCCTGTACAGGGTCGCTATGGGTCGGAACCGACTCGATGACACTTAACAACAACAACAACAACAATAGGAAAATTTATTTCAGTTTAGGACCACATATCAAGTTACCCAACTCAGATACTAGGGAACTTCAAAAAGTTCATGGAAAAAATGGAATGAAAAGATTATGGATGTTTTCCATGAACTTTTTGATGCATTCTCATATGATGAATATTGGTTATGTTAAAATTACACTCTATAGAAACACCTATGTTTAAGTTTGATCTAATTGCTTTTGAAGGTTTTTTAAGACTTTATTTTGTATCTACTATTCTTCTGAGACACCAGTATGAAACAAAACCAATGGCATTAAACCATCAAATCAAGGGAGGGCATTTCTTGCTTATATTTTCATTTCAATGAATGGTTAAGAAGCACATGTTTTTGTAGACATATATGTTGAACAAGATAAAGACAATCAAGATGTCTTGAGAACAAAGATAATGAATGGACTCATAATATAATAATAGTCTTCTAACATCTTTTGTTGTTGTTGTTGTATATGCCCTGGACTCAGTTCTAACCTATAGTGACCCTGTCTAGGGTTTTCAAGGAGAGGCTGGTGGGTTTGAATGATGTTTGCTTTCTAGTATTTATTCTACAGCTCTGCATCGTGACTCTTTTAAATGCATACAAGGATGAATTGCACCTCAATGTAAAGAAAACAAGAATCCTCACAACTGGACCAATAAATAACATCATGATAATCAAAGAAAAGGTTGTAGTTATCAAGATCTTATTTTGCTTGGGTCCACAGTCAACACTCATGGAAGCAGCAGCTCCAGAAATCAAATGATGTATTATATTAGGAAAATCTGTAAAGTGTTAGAGAGCAAAGATATCAATTTGAGAACTAAGGTGGGCCTGACTGACACCTGACAGACACCTCATATGCATGTGAAAGTTGAATAAGGAATGAAAAGGAAAGACTGTAGAAGAAATGATGCATTAAAATGATGGTGTTGGAGAAGAATATTAAAATTGCCAGGAACTACAAGAAAAACAAATTAATCTGTCTATGAAGTGCAGAGAGAATGTTCTTTAAAAGTAAGGATAGTGAGACTTTGTCTCTCATACTTCACACATGTTATCAAGAGGGTCCAGTCCTTGGGGAAGGACATCATGCTTGGTACAATGATAAGTCAATGAAAAAGAGTAATACTCTCAACTAGATGAATTGACATGGCAGTAACAATGGACTCAGGTCATTGTTGGTGGTGTTGTTAAGTGCTGTCAAGTCAGTTCCAAATCATAATAACCAAGTAAAACTTTCCAAGGAGAGACTGGTGGATTTGAACCACTAGCTTTGTGGTTCAAACCCATGTTTCAGTCTAGTGTTTATCCAAAAATAACACACCAGGACGCCAAAGGGTTCATGTTGTTATTTTTGTTAGATGCCATTGTGTCAGCACAGACCCATAGCGACACTATGCACAACAGAATGAAACACTGCTGAATCTTGCATCAACCTCACAATTGTTTTTATACTTGAGCTCATTGCTGCTACCACTTTGCTAATTCATCTCTTTGGGAGTCCTCATTTTTTTCTTCAACATTCAAATTTATCAAAGATGATATCCTTCCCCAGGGATTGGTCACTTTCAATAATATAGCCAAACTATAAGAGACAAAGTCTGGCCTTCCCAGCTTCCAAGGAACACTCTGGCTGTACTTCTTCCAACACAGATTGGCTTGTTTTTTTAGTAGCTTGTGGAACTTTAATATTCTCCTCCTACACCATAATTCAAGTAGTTCTCATAGCGTAGTGGTTACAAATTGGGCTGCAAGCCTCAAGGTCAGCAGTTCAAAACTACCAGCTGCTCCGTGGGAGAAAGATGAGGCTTTCTGCTCCCATAAAGATTTACAGCCTCAGAAACCCTGTTCAGAGTCGCTATGGGTTGGAACCGACTCGACGACACTTAAAAACAACAACACCGTAATTCAAATGCATCATTTTTTCTATGGTTTTCCTTATTCACTGTTCAAGTTTCACATACCTATGAAGATATTGAAAATACTATGGCTTCGGTCAGGCGTACCTTAGCCCTCAAACTGACATCTTTGCTCTTGAACACTGTAAAGACGGATTTGCCTGATGCAATATGTCATTTGATTTTTTAACTGCTGCTTCCATGAGTTGGTGATTGATCCCCCCAAAAATGAAGTCTTTGACGTCAATCTTTTCTTCATTGATATTGTCATTGTTGTTGGGTGCCATCTAGTCGAGAATGATGCTTAGTGACCCTATGCACAACAGAATGAAATACTACTGAGTCCTATGCCAACTTCACAATTGGTGGCATGTTGCAGTCCACTGTTGATGTTACTTTACCAAATCAACTTGTTGGGGTCTTCCTGTATTCTCTGACCCTCCACTTTACCAAACATGGTAACCATCTGCAAGGACTGAGCACTTCTATTAACATTTCTGAAGTATAAGAGACAAAATCTGGCCATCCTGGCTTCCAAGAAGCATTGTAGCTGCACTTTTTCAACACAGATTTGGTTGTTCTTTTAGCAGCCCATGGTACTTTCAATATTCTCCTCCAATACCATAATTCAAATGCATAAATTTTTCTATGATTCACTTATTCACTGTTCAACTTTCACATGCATATGAGGTTATTGAAAACACTATGGATAAGGTCAGGCTTATCTTAGTCCTCAAACTGACATCCTTGCTCCTGAACAAAGAGATCTTATGTAGCAGATTTGCCTTAACACAATATGCCACTTTATTTCTTGACTGCTTCTTCCATGAGTGTTGATGGTTGATCAGAACAAAATGAAGTGTTTTCTCTGTTTACATGGATGTTGTTAATCCAGTGGTGAGGATATTTGTTTTCTTTACACTGATGGGCAACCCATTACAAAGGCTATTGTTTTGCTTTTCATCCATAAGTATTTTAAGTCCTCTTTGCTTTTATCAAGAAGACTGTTTCATATGCATTTCATGAGTTTTCATTCAAACCCAATGTCATGGTTTTCTATATATAATCAAGTTTCTTGGATTATTTGTGCAGCATACAGATTGAATAAGTATGGTGAAAGAGCACAACCCTGGTGCACACTTTTCCTAATTTTAAACCATTAGGTGTTTCCTTGTTCTGTTTGAACAACTGCCTCTTAATCTCTGTACAGATTCCTCATGAGCACAATTAAGTGTTCCATAATACTCATTCTCTGAAATATTGTTGATAGCATGTCAAAACATCTTTCTGGTATTCTCTGTTTTCAGTCAAGATTCATCTGACTTTAACAATGATATCCCTCATTCCACGTTCTCTTCAGAATCTGACTTGATCCTCTGGAAGTTCTCTGTCAGTTCAGTCATTTCTGTATTCTTTAGCAAAAATTGACTTGTTTGTGATATTAATGATACTGTCTTATGATTTCCTCATTCCACTGGTTTATCTTTCTTTGGAATGGGCACATATATTGATGTCTTTCAGCCAGTTGGCTCAGTAGCTGTCATCAAAATTTCTTGGCATAGATGAGTATGTTTAGAGCTGGATTAGCTAGTTCAAAGATTTCAATTTGTTTTCCATCATTTTCCTGTGCTTTGATTGCATGTTTGATCAATTTCAGACTGAAAATGTTGGTAGAATTCTTCAATTTCATCGTTGCTGGCTTTAGCTGGCATGCAAATTTGAACAAACGTGATATTAACTGTTCTTCTTGTAGGTATACGGATATTATCCGATCACAGAAAGTGTTGTAGTTCAAGACATGTCTTGAGATGTTCTTTTAGATCATGGATTTGATGGCATGTTCCATTATCATTCCCAGCATAGTAAACCATGTAATTGTTAGATTCAAAATGGCCCATACCAATCCATTTCAGGTCAGTAATACTTTGGATATCAATGTTTATGCATTCTCTTTAGTTGTTTAAAATTTCCAATTTTCCTAGGTCCGTACACCATATATTCCAAATTCTGATTATTAATGGATATTTACAGCGATTTCTCTTCGTTTTGAATTTTACTCCATCAGCAAATGATTGTCCCCAAGGCATTTTTCCATTCGCATCATCACGGTCAACTCTTCTTTGAGGAGGCAGCTCTTCCCCAGTCATAGTTTGAGTTTCTTCCAACCTGAATGGATCACCTCCCAGCACTATATCTGACAATATTCTGTGCTTTTCATCATGTTCCATTAGTCAAAATCTGGTGCTGATATTGTTACTCTGCAATCTTATGGTTTCCAGTGACTAAAAATTCAGGAGTGTTATGTCTCTCCTTCTTCCTAGAAGCTCCTTCATCTGGAACCTCAGCAAAAAACCTGTTCAATGTGTGTGACTCTGCTTGTATTCAAAATACTAGTGGTATAGCTTCCAGCTTCACAGCAACAGGGAAGTCACCATAGTATGACAAACTGACAGACTGACAGACAGGTGATATGGGCTCATAGGTAACAATAATAAAGAGGATGGCACAGGACTAAGCACTGTTTTGTTCTGCTGCGCATAATAGATTCACTGTGATTTGGAGCTGACTCGAAGATTCCTACCAACAACAATAGAGGATTTAATATTAAGATCATATCAACTGTGAATTAAAATTAAAATGTCAGAATATATGAAAGCTATTTCTATATGGTCCAATGGTCCACATTGTGAAAAAGTTTTGATGCAAACTATTGGGAGCAGGTTTATAGAATATAAATGTTGTTGTTTGTTGTTAATAGCCATTGAGTAGGTTCGACTCATTGCAACTCTGTAAAGCATATCTGAAGAGTGGCTGGTGGATTTGAAGTACTGACCTTGCAGTTCAAGCTGACCTTGCTGTCCAGTGCATTATCCCACAGCACCAACCAGAAGTCTAGATTGTAAATAAAGGCAGTAATGAACAAGACAAAAACAACCTTTAGATTGTAAATAAAGATTGTCTTTGGTCTTGTTCATTACTGCTTTATATAGCAGGCAACTATCATCCAAGTTTTCTGGTCTTTGCCTCAAACAGAGACAGATACTGATAGGTTAGTGCTGCCCATTTTCATTGGAAAGACAGTCTTTAGAGAACAGTACCAGTTGCACTATACCAGAAACAGTGACAGGAAAAAAGGTTATAATATACATTCTCTTGCTTAGTGCATTGAAAAATTGCAGAGTCCAAACTGCATTTCATTAAAACTGCCCGATTTCCAGAGTATATAGCAGTGACTGGAAAATATCATTCTCAATGTGAGTGGGGTTGGGGGTAAGGAAGGAAGAATCCTGTCATTTGTGGTGGAAGCTGAATGGGAATTCTGACATCTCAATTGGCAGTTTGTGTATGTTTGTCACAACCTCTTCTCCTTGTAAATGTACTTCCCAGACTTTATGATACCAGCTCTTGGCATAATCCTCACCATCTCTGCATATTTGTCTGTACTGAGAATTTGATATTTAATTTCTTATTGTGACTTTTTGGATGTAAATTTACATTAAGCTATTTCTGTGTCAATAGAATTTTGACATAATAGGAGCACCAGCATGGACTGGTGTGGCTTCTGGCACATCATTTCAAATCCATCTATCCCATACTGTGTCTTAATTTAAAGGCTGGGTTACTTGAAAATGCATTTATTAAGTCTGACCTACTTTTTAAATATTTAATATTCCATTTTGGTTTCATTGCAACAAGAGAAGCTTCAAGGTCTTCTTGTTCTTGCCAATTTTTATAATGCATTGATATTGACTCAGATAATAAGACTCTGTACAAGCTTACTATTCCCTGTACCACTTTCAAGCATAGTATTTAAAGTAATTAGCAGTTCACAATATATTAAGAGTACTTGGATATCCCAAAGTACCAGGCTGAATTTCTTCTTTATGAATATGCTCCCCTCCCAACTTTTTTTTTTTTTTACAATGACTATAGTATTTGTTATAAAGAGCCCTAAAACATAATTGCCATTTTCAGTTAAGTTTATTCCCCTGATCAAAAAACACATTTTGATTTGGTGAATGATGGATATGCAGGAAAATATATATAAAATGATGGCAGGGGGAGAAGATAAGGGAGGTCAGGTAAATGATAATATGCAAAGCACATATGTGGTATTTATGTAATATTCAAATGTGGATATATAGATTAGTTTATTTTAAAAATAAGCTAAGGTAGTGTACACTAAAACATTTCAATGAAAAGTAATAACAAAAAAGGACATATTTATGATAACCCAAAAGTTGACAGAAAAACTTGCAGCTATTATTTATACATGTGTTGTTGTTGTAAAGTGTTCCTGAGTCAGTTCCAACTCATAGCAATTCTGTATAGGGTTTTTAAGGAGCAGCTGGTGGAATTGAACTGTTAATCTTGTATTTTATCAGTCTAGTGCTGATCGTACAGCACCACACTAGGAGTTCTGGTGTAGCACACAAATATGCTTAGCATAGAATTTTCTTCTAGTTGAAGGTCAAGGCTCCAAGATGGGCAGGCAAAGATAAAGTATGACAGTTACACCAATTAACTAAGGGCAAATAAGTTACTCAGAAATGTAGCTGGTTTTGTTCCCTGATCTTATAATAAAGCCTACCAATAGCTCCACTTAAAAGGAATACTTGTGATCAAGATAGCAAATATTGTAATCAATGACAAGTGTACTAAAGAGTTTCAAAGATTAAAAAAATATATATTATTTTCATTAAGTCTCTCTATCCAAGGAAAAGGAATTCCTGGATGGTACAAATGGTTTCCATCACTCGTCTGTCAGATTGTCGTACTGTGGTAGCTTGTGAGTTGTGATTCTGAAAGCTATGCCATCTGTATTTTTAAACACCAGCAGGGTCACTCATGGCGGACAGGTTTCAGATGAGCTTCCAGACGAAGACAGACTAGGAGGAAGGAGTGACAAATCACTTCCGAATATTTAGTCACTGAAAACCTTATGAATAGCAGAGAGACACTGTCAGGTATAGTACCAGACAATGAGCCTGTCTGGTTGGAAAGCACTCAAAATGTGACTGGAGAAAAGCTGCCTCCTCAGAGTAGAGTTGACTGTGATGATGCGAATGTAGTAAAGCCCATGGGAGAAAAGCCTGCGGGACCATCATTTACTGATGGGGCACAACTCAAAAAGAAGAGTAACAGCTGTAAACATCCATTGAAAATCTGAACATAGAATGTAGAAAGTATGAATCTGAGAAAATTGTAAGTTGTCAAAAATGAAATGGAAAGCATAAACATCGACGTGTTAAGCATTAGTGAGCTGAAATGGACTGGTATTGGCCATTTTGAATCTAATGACTACATGGTTTACTATGCCAGAAATGACAAATTGAAGAGGAATGGTGTTGCATTCATTGTCAAAAAGAACATATCCAGATCACTCATGAGGTACAAAGTTGTCTGTGATAGGATAATATCCATGCACCTATAGGGAAGCCCAGTTAATACCACTATTATTCAAATTTACACACCAACCACTAATGCCATTGAGGAAGAAATAGAAGAATTCTACCAACTTCTTCAATCTGAAATTGATCAAACATGCAATCAAGATGTATTGCTCATTACTGGTGATTGGAATGCAAAGGTTGGGAGCAAAGAGGAAGGATCAGTAGTTGGAAAATATGGCTTGGTGATAGAAATGATGTTGGAGATCACATGATAGAATTCTGAAAAATCAAAGATTTGTTCATTTCCAATACCTTCTGTAGACAGCAATAAGAGATGAATATGCACATGGACCTCACCATATGGAATGGATATCATTGCTGATGTATGATGGATCTTGGCTAAAAGCAGAGAATATCAAAAATAAGTTTACTTGTGCTTTATTGACTACCCAAAGGCTTTCAATTGTATGGATCATGACAAGCTATGGACAACATTGAGAAGTATGAGTATTCCGGAACACTTAATTGTGCTCATGACGAATCTGTACATGGACCAAGAAGCAGTTGTTCGAACAGAACATTGGAACACTGAATGGTTTAAAATTTAAAAAGGTGTGTGACAAGGTAATATTCTTTCACCATACATATGCAACTTGTATACTGAGCAAATAATCGGAGAAGCTGGGTTATATGAAGAAAAACGTAGTATCAGGATTGGAGGAAGACTTACTAACAATGTGCAATATGCAGATGATACAACCTTGCTTGCTAAATGTGAAGAAGACTGAAAACATTTACTGATAAAGATCAAAGAGCACAGCCTTCAGTATGGATTACATCTCATTGTCAAAAAAACAAATATCCTCACCACTGGACCAATACACAACATTCTTATTAATGGAGAAAAAATTGAAGTTGTTAAGGACTTCATTCTTCTTGAATCAACTATCAACAGTCATGGAAGTAACAGTCAAGAAATCAAATGACATATTGCATTAGGCGAATCTGCTGAACAAGACCTTTTTAAAGTGTTGAAGAACAAAGATGTCAGCTTGAGGAATAAAGTGCACCTCACTCAAGCCATGGTATTTTCAATAACGTCATATGCATACAAAAGCTGGACAGTGAATAAGGAAGACCGTAGAAGAATTGATGCTTTTGACTTATGGTGTTGGAGAAGAATATTGAAAGTGTCATGGCTGTCAAAAGAACCAATAGATCCATTTTGGAAGAAGTGCAGCCAGAGTGCTCCTTGGAGGCCAAGATAGCCAAGCTTTGTCTCTCATACTTTGGACATATTGTCAGGAGGGACCAGTTGCTGGAGAAGGATATCATGTTTGGTAAGGTGGAGGGTCAGAGAAAAAGAGGAAAACCCCCAACGTGATGGATTGGCCAAGTGGCAGCATCGATGGACTCAAGCGTCAACAGTAATGAGGTTGGCTCAGGATTGGGCAGTGTTTCGTTCTGCTGTGCAGTACTGACTCAATGGCACCTAACAACAACAAATGGTTTATCCCCTAGAGTGATAAATGAAAACTTTTGGTTTGTTGTTGTTAGGAGCCATTGAGTTGGTACCTCACAATTGTTGCCACACTTGAGCCCATTGATGCTGCCAATTCTCCCAACCCATCTAGCTGGGGGTTTTCCTCTTTTTTCTATGATCTTCCACCTTACCAAACATGATGTCACTCTCCAGTGACTCATCCTTCCAGACAATATGTCTGATGTATGAGAGGAAGTCAGGCCATCCTGGCCTCCAAGAAACACTCTGGCTTTATGTCTTCCAACACAGATCTGTTTGCTCTTTTGGCAGCTCATGTTACTTTCGGTATTCTCCTCCAACACCGTAACTCAAATGCATTAATTCTTCTATGATCGTCCTTATTTACTGTCCAAATTTCGCATGCATATGAGGTTATTGAAAATACCATGGCTTGGGCCAGGTGTACCTTAGTCCTCAAGCTGACGTCTTTGCTGTTCAATACTTAAAAAAGGTCTTGTGTAGCAGATTGGCCTAACACAATATTTCCGGTCAATCCAGGGTCTCCTTGGAAAAAAGACATAGCAATCTACTTCTGAAATAACAACATTGCAAACCTTTTGTAGCATAGTTCTCTGAAAACTATAGTGTGGCCATGAGTCAGAATTAACTCCATGTAGGCTAGTTTGGGGAATCAGAAATAAAATTTTATTTTTCTTTGGGAATGGAAAGAAAATAGATAATATTCAGTCTTACTGTGCATCTAGGTTTTTTTTTGTTCCATCTCTAAATCAACAGTTCTTAAAATTAGAAGGAAGTAGAATTGGTGGGGAGGGGTTATTGTCTAATTACTACATTGAAAAAATGCATTATGTCAGAGAGGCTGGTGGAAATGTGATTTAAAATAGTAAAATGCTTTGCTTTTATCTTTTGTAGAGTTCAAAAACAACTTTAACTAGCTGTGTGTGGAAAGAGTGACAGTCACTCTTACAAAACACTTTAGTCAATAATACTGTGATTTTATGACATATCTTTCTCTCTTGAACAGAGATAATGTTTAAGGATAAATAAGATGGACACACTATTAGAAATGGGATGGAGCCCCAATGAATCATTTCCTACTTGTTACAGTATAAATTTATATACTCTGGCGTGTCGCTGTGAGTTAATGCAAAAGATTGCAAAGTTGGTTTGAACTACAAGGTCGGTGGTTCAAGCACACCAGCTGTTCTTTGGAAACCCTATACAGGGTCCCTATGGGTGGGAACCAGCTAGACAGCACTTAACAACAACAACAACAACAGCATATGCTTGTATTGGAGTCTGGTGTGGTGCTGTGGGTTCACACGCTGGATTGCAATGTCAGTGTGAACCACAAAGTCTGTGGTTCAAGCTCAGCAGTCATTCCTTGGAAACCTTATACTGGGTAGCTATGAGTCTGAACTAACTTGATGGCACTTAACAGCAATCACATACTAATTAAATTGGTTTACTATTTATTATTTTTATTATCTTGCATTTAGTGGATAGAAACTTTAATAGTTTTCTCTCCCAGATTCTTTGCATGTTTGTAGTACATCTAATATTAGAAGATTATTTAGATGTCATTATTTCTATTATTATTCTTTTTTTAAACATTCAGCAATTCCTCATTTATAATAGCAAATTTTATAGCTATATTTTGACATATTTTGAGAAAAATGATATCCTTGCCAATGGTTATATTATATATATATATCTTTCCTAATCCATTTGCTGGAGCTTCAAGAATTCTGTTGAATTATAACAACGTCAATGGCATTATTGTTTTATGTTTGATTTTAATAGGAATCCCTCTATGTTTCAAAATTGTTATGATTGCAACCATTTTGAGGTACATTCCATTACTTATATTAAAATACATATCTTCCATATCAATTTTTCTAACTTTTCTCTTAATAAAAAATACATTCTAAAATTAATTTTACTGCCACTCCAAAAAAAAAAAAAAAAAGGGAATGGATTTTTTTTTTCTCTAACATAACTCCTGATGTTGTGGGCCTCTCTTTCTCCAAGCGACATTTCTTGTTCCTCAAGGTTCTGTTCTATGCATACTGCTCACTATGTACAACGTCATAATGCAGTCCTTTCTCATTCAATGTATTTGATTATCGCTGATATGTCCATCCACCACTCATCTGTTAATTTGGTATACCGTGATGTTTTGTGAGTTACTGTTTTGCTGGAAGCAGTTCCACCAGTATTTTGAACCTACCCAGGATGACAGGTTTCTGCAGAGCTTCCAAACTAAGACAAACTGTGAAGAAAGAGAAGTGAATTCACTTAAGAATGTTAGTCATTGAAAACGGTAGGAACAGCAGTAAAACTGTCAAATATAGTTCTAGAAGATGAGCCCTTCAGCTAGGAAGGCACTCAAAATATGACTGGAGAAGAGTTGCTCCCTCAAAGGAGAGCTGACATTAATGATATAGATGGCATTTATCTTTGTGAGCCTTCATTTGTTGATGGAGTACAGCTCAAAATGAGAAGAAACAGTTGCAAATATCCATCAATAATCATAACATAAAATGTACAAATTATGAATACAGAAAAATAGGAATTTCTCAGAAATGAATGGAGCATATGAAGATCAATGTCCATGGGCATTAGTGAGCTGAAATGAGCTGGTTTGGGTCAATTTTAATCTGACAATCATATGGCTTACTATGTTGGGAATAGCAAATTCAAGTGGAATGACATTGCATTCATGATCAAAAATAACATTTCAGCATCTATCTTTAAGTACAATGATGTTGGTGCTAGAATAATACCCATACACCTACCAGGAAAATCAGTTAATATGACTATAATTCAAATATATGCCCCAACCACTAAATACAGTGATTATTAAATTAGAGAATTATACCAACTTCTTATGTCTGAAATTGATTAAACAGGCAATTGATATTTATGCAGTTGATGCATAATAATTACTGGTGATTGGACTATGAAAGTTGGAAACAAAGAGAAAAGGTCAGTGGGTTAGTAATTGGAAAATATGGCCTTTGTGATAGAAATTATGCTGGAGATCGCATAATAGAATTTTGCAAGACCAATTACTTATTCATTGCAAACACCCTATTTTAAAAATCATTTTCCTTTTTTAAAATTTTTTTATCATGAACTGAGTGATAGTTTACATAGGAGAACATCAACTTTACACCTTTGTTTCATTGCAATGATTACAGTCTCCTCCGTGCATCATCATTCAACAGTATTTGCTTTCATTCCCTCTGATTTTTTTTATTTTGGGGGGGGGATGTGTACACAAAAACACTCAGGAATATATAATAATTTAAGCAACCAAAGGACAAATTCTGTAAGCCCGTCTCCTGGTAGCCTGCACTCAGTCCCTCTTGCCATGAATCTAGAGTCCTCAGCTGTTCCCTCTCTGTATATCCTCGTCTTTGCCTCCATCTCTGGTGTCGCTGTTTTTCTGGATAGGGTCCACATTCCACTTGTGCTCTTTTCCCGTGATGGTCCAGGGTCCTCTTTTCCTGGACTATAAGATTAACTACTCCCCCTCCCCTTTTGTTACAAAACTTCTACTTTTACAGTTATGACAGTTGCAACTATTCATGATAACAATTACTCACTATAGAATCATAAAGCATCTTGTCCACAACTGTTTTCACCAGACCCATCTAGACAAGATGAAAACTATTCAGTGGGGACTCTATCTTCCCCTGCACACTCTTACACTAAACTCTCTCTTGAAAACTTGTAAGCCAGTCACTTCATGCCTTTATCTATCCCTCCTTTAAGGTTGCCAATGTCTAAGTTGTGCCCGTCTCTATATACCCTGTATACAGAGGGGATAGAATTGATACTTGATGTGAAGACTCCTTCCGTCTCTGTTGGTATTTTGAGCTACTACATCTATAAGTATAGGTCAAGTTCATAAAATTGTAGCAATTTGCCCTCATTTTCTTTATAAAAAAATTGTTTTTATTATCTTCATATAATTAAGTTCTGATAATCCAGCCACTGACATTAAGTCAAATGGGTACTATCTGCAAGTTTGGGTGTTCTTGTGCATCTCCCTCCACTTCATATCAGCTGGATGCTTCACTTTCAGCTCTAGCCCACTCTGGCTATGTTGTTGTCCATGGGCTCATTAGTCTCCAGGTCTCACCACACTTTGGACCAACCAGCCCTTCCTCTTCCCTCTCTCATCTCCAGGTCAAGGGGAATCTATGGATTGTGGTTGAACTCAGCCCATTTCTTCATTGCTGCCTTTCCCCCTCTTCCACTCACCA
Source organism: Chrysochloris asiatica (assembly GCF_000296735.1). Lineage (NCBI taxonomy): Eukaryota > Metazoa > Chordata > Mammalia > Afrosoricida > Chrysochloridae > Chrysochloris > Chrysochloris asiatica. The sequence continues at coordinate 9,054,649 of NW_006408576.1, forward strand.
GTAGATCTTTGTAGTTGCCAGCAAGCTTACATGCTTGCTCATGTATTCCCTTTGAGTTTCAGTCTTGGAGGGAGGTTTGTCCTGGAGGGACTTGATTGCTTGCCTTGATGGCTACCTGGTGAACAACTTGCTTGTTCTTGTAGTAGCCAATCATACTGCCATTTTTGTTTTGGGTTTTTCCTGATAATCTTTCTTTGAAGATGTATCCTCTGTTGCTCTAGCTGTCCTAGGCTGGTCTGTGTGTCCTTTCTAGTGAGAATGTCCCACCTTAGAAGGTTCTGGATGGGGCTTAGGATTCCATCTAAGGTCCTATATACTGCAAAGTCTCCGCAACAGGCCTATTTCACTGGGAAAGTTGTAGAACCCCTTTTAGGTATTCCCATCAATTATAGGCTGAAGACAGGATTGAAAGCTTTCTGTAATCATATTTACAATCATCCTTTTCTATTCCACTCAAGTGCCTATTTTACAATAGTAGGCAAGGGAAAACAAAATCCATAAGACAGTCAAGCATCTTAGTATTATTTCACCTCTTCAGGCCAATACCCATTTTAAACAACATAGAAGGAAAGTTTACACATGGAGCTCACCAGATAAAACACATAAAAATTAAATTGACTATATCTACTGTAAGAGACAGTAGAAATGTTCTATGTTCTATATCATCAGCTAAAACAAGGCCTGTGGCAGACTGTGGATTAGACAATTAATTGCTTATATGTAAATTCAGGTAGAATCTGAAGAAAATTAGAATAACACCATGAGAGTCATAATATGACCTTGAATTTGTCCCATCTGAATTAAGAGCCCATCATAAGAACTAGCTTTATGCATTAGACAATATTTACCAGAGATATCATCAAGTACATCATACAGGAAAAAATAAAAAGTCATTAAAAAGACTGCTAAGAAAGATAAGACCAAAATGGATGCCAAAAGAGACTCCAAAACTTGCTCTTGAGTGTGGAGAAGCTAAAACAACTAAAATAAATGAAGAAGTAAAAGAACTGAACCAAAAATTTTAAGAGCAGCTTGAGAAGACAAAGTCAAACATTATAAACAAATGTGCAGACCTGGAATTAGAAAAGCAAAAGAGAAGATCACATTCAGCATTTCTCAAGCTGAAAGAACTGAGGGAAAAAATTTAAGAGTCAACTTGAAATAGTGAAGGTTTGATTGGGCAAAGTAGAATACTTCAACATTGAAAGTAGAGGCTTGAATTTTTCCTTTTATTCTTTCAACTTGAGATACTGTGAGTGTGTTCTTCCCATTGATTTTGATTTAGGATAAGCTCTAATATGCTAATCAGATGGTAGGCAGTTCAAACCCACAAGCTGATCCTTGGAAACCTTATATAGAGTCTTCATGCGTTGTTGTTGTTAGGTGCCATCTAGTCCATACCGACTCACAGCAACTCTATGCACACCAGAAAGAAACACTACCTGGTTCTGCACCAACTTCACAATCACTGCTACTTTTGAGCCCATCACTTTTGCTATCGTGCCAATACATCTCGTTAGGAGTCTTCCTCTTTTTCTCTGATACTCCATTTTACCAAACACAATAGCCTTCTCCAGGGACTTGTCCCTCCTAACGATATGTCTAAAGTATGAGAGATAAAGTCTGGCCATACTGGATTAAAGGGAGCATTCTAGCTGTACGTCTTTCAACACAGATTGTTTTTTCTTTTGGTAGTCATGGTTCTTTCGGTATTCTTCTCCAATACCATAACCCAAATGCATCAAATCTATGATTTTCCTTATTTGCTATCCAATTTTCACACGCAGTTGAGGTTATTGAAAATATAATTAATTGCGTCAGGCACACATTAGTCATCAATCTGACGTCGTCTTTGCTATTAAGCACTTTAAAGAGGTTTTATGCAGCAAATTTGCCTAATGCAGATGGCGTTTGGTTTCTTGTCTTCTGCTTCCATAAGCACTGATGATTAATCGGAGCAAAATGAAATCTTTAACAACTTCAATCGTTTCTCCATTTATATGGATGTTATTTATAGGTCCAGTGGTGAGGATTTTTGTTTTCTTTACATTAAGGGGCAGCCCATACTGAAAGCTATGGTCTTTGATCTTCATCAGTAAGTATTTTAAGTCCTTTTTTGGTTTCAGCAAGTACGGTTGTATAATCTGCATATCAGTGGTTGTTAATGCAACGTTCTTCAATCCTGATGCCACGCTTTTCTTCATATAATCCCACTTCTCGTATTATTTGCTCACCATGCAGATTGAATAAATATTGTGAAAGAATACAACCCTGACACACAACTTTCTTAATTTAAAAACATTCAGTGTTCCCTTGTTCTGTTTGAATAAGTGCCTCTTGGTCTACATACAGGTTCATCATGAGGGCAATTTAGTGTTCCAGAATACTCATTCTCTGCAGTACTGTCCACTGCTTGTCAGGATCCACACAATGGAAAGCCTTTGTGTAGTCAATAAAGCACAGGTAAACCCATTTTTTATATTCTATGCTTTCAGCCAAGATCTACCTGACATCAGTAATGATATCCCTTTTTCTACATCCTCATCTGAATCTGGCTTGAACCTCTAGAACTTCTCTGTCAATGCATCACTGTAGTCATTTAAAAATTATCTTTAGCAAACTTTTGTTTGCATGGAATATTAATGATAATCTTCTGTTGGGTCACCTTTCTTCAGAAAGGGCACACACATGGATCTATTCCAGTTACTTGACCAGGTAGTTTTCTTCCAAATTTCCTGGCACACATGAGTGAGTGCCTCCATTGCTGCATCAGTTTTTTTAAAGATCTCAATTTGTATTCTATCAATTCCTGGTGATTTGTTCTTTGCCAATACCTTCAATGTACCTTGGACTTCTTCCTTCAATATCATTAGCTCTTGCTCATATGCTACCTCTTCAAATTGTTTAATATTGACCATCTCTTTCTGGTACAGTGACTGTGTGTATTCCTTCCATCCTCTTTTGATGTTTTCTGCATCATTCCATATTTTGCCCACAGAATTGTTCTGTATTGCTAGTCACGACTTGAATTTTTTTCATTTGGCTTGAGGAATGCTTAATGTTTTCCTCCAAGCAAGGAAGACTCCCAGCAATATGGCTTGACAGAGAGGCAGCAACAATGAACTCAAACATAACAACAATTGAGAGGATAGTGCAAAATTGGGCAGTGTTTCATTCTGTTGTGTATAGGGTCGCTATGAGTCAACCAACTCAATGGCACCTAACAACAACAACAATATGTTTATGTTTGCCAAAGTTATATGTTCTTCCTAGAACTCTTTTCGGTGTTCCAAATACACTTATATAGTGATTCCTGGCTTCTCTATTTGAATAAATACATATAATTTAAATTCATCCCTCCAAAAATATGTTTGTCCTCTAGTGTTTCTTTTTCAATAATGTACATTTTTATTCACTTAAGTTTCTGGACAAAATCTCAGAATATCAAAATCTCTCCTTCATATTTTCTTCTTTAACACATGTATGCAAGCATCTAGTCAAATCAACTCTACTTATATTTCTCTCATATATCATCATTTATCTTAACCTCTATCAGCATTTTTCTAGCCCATATTGCTATCAATTCCTTCTGGGTATGTTGAAAATGTTTTCAATATTTTCTATTTGTAACTACACTTGTCTTCTTCTAATTTTCTCTTCTCACAGAATCATGAGTAAAAGACAGAAGGAGGATGGGAAAAAGAAAGGAAGGTACAAAGATGGAGGGAAAGAGGAAACAAGAAGGAGAGAAGGGAGAAAAGGTAAAACTTAAAAAGTAGAAAAACAATAAAAACAATATATGATATCCAGGACTATAAGAATATCATTGGAATCTGGCCCCATTTCAGTACTTCAGGGCATCTTCTCCCTTTCCCATTGTCTTCCAGTTTTACTGGCCTTTTCTGATATTCCAAAGAATGTTTCTTTATTTTTCTTGTTACCTTTTCATTGTTGTTTTAATAATAGAGTAAATAGTAATACTTCAAGAATAATAGCAAAATCTTATGCTTCTCTTTCATAGCATTTACCACAATTAGTATTCATTATATATTCAGCTATTTAATATAGGTCTCCTGCACTAATCTAGATATTCCATGATAATATGGAATGAGTCTACCTTATTAATGTATTTGTTGTCAACACTAGAACACATATTTAGTATTAAAAATTTGTTTGTCTAATAAATGGAATACTTAGAAAACACATAGAAGAAACTAATAGAGAATATTAGATAAAAGACATATTTCTTTTGAAGAGAAAGTACAACCTATAGAAATTTCATGAAGACCCCTTACTATCAAATTTATCTGAAAATTTAATTATTTCTAAGAAGAGATTCTAACAAGATTGTAAACATTTACCAAGTGTATACATTCTATTTATCTTTCAATAACCCAATCCTACATTATCACCTTCCCATAACTATCTTGAAACTGTATGGCCTTGTATGAATTCTAAAGTATACTGTTCCTATCTTTTGTGTCCAGCTATTCAATACTCCTTAAGGCTTTCCCTTTGTACTTAGAATCTCATTTTGTGCATATTAACTAACCATTATCCCTCTACTAAATAAATAAATATGTACAGTGTGATTTATTAGAGAATACTCAATTTCAGTAAGTATTTATGGGTGATCTATTATGATTCAGAATTGGTACTAGACTAGAATTATGCAAAACACACAACAAAACAAATTTAAAACATAACAAACCCTACTATATCCCCTACTTTATAGATCTCATACTTTTACCTGAAATTCCTATTTAGTCTTTATTTTTTTCCTGTATTCTACCCCAGTTTTATCCTAATTATAACACCTCCTAATGGAAATCAAGAAAATCTCAACCAACTTGCTGGCAACTGTTAGAGTAATCACATGCATCACAAACCCGAAGACAGCTTATCGAATTAAAAATGTACATGCCTCATAATTCATTTTTATTTACTGGAAATTTGGCTTGCCTCTGTTAAAATATTGCATATGATTAATTATGTCATAAAACTTGAATGTTCAAGCTTATGTTTGCTTCTGTAAGAGGAGCACTGCCTGGTTTTCTGTATTTTATAGAGAGCTCAGCATGATGCACTGAGTTTTCATTTGCATTATATTTACATAAATTTGCATATACAAATAGTTCATTGATTTTTCCCTAAGAAATGCACCTAATCCTAATCTTCTTGTTGTTTGTTGTTAAGTGCCTTGGAGTCCATTCTGGACCCATAGAGATCCTGTATAGGGTTTCCAATGAGCAGCTGGTGAGCTTGAACCACTGACCTTGCAGTTCAAATCTTATGTCCTACAAAAAAAGAAGAACTATTGAGGAAAAATTGGATAATGTAACAATTTGGCCCTCAGGTACAGAATGTAAAAATATTTGTGGTGAAAACACATTGTATAAGAATTTTCTGGTTGCAAACATTCTTATGTATACCATTTCTCTTGATCCCCAAATGAACTTTCCTAGATAATAAACTAGAGATGACACAAATCTTATCAAAAGAAACTCTGTCCTTTAATTTAAGGGATATGTTCAAGAACAAATAGTAGGTTCGTGGCAGAATCACAACTTGAATTCCAGAGTCAGATCTCCAAATTGGAGGAGGTCCTTTCACTTGCTAGGCAATGTGTCTGCAAAGCTATGACAAATAGAAAAAAAGTGTGCCAAACTAAAAATAAGAGAATTTTTAAAGTTCATTCTTATTTTTACTCCATTCTATGATGTCTTCTTTTTTGAACATTTTTCCCTCTCATTAAATGCACAGTCTGGGTCCCATTAATAACTCTGTTGAAAGCTAGATTAGAAATTAAGGGTAGTCATTCTCTGAGAAATTGCACATTAGAAGTAGGACTATTTCAGTTAAAAGAACGTTCATGTCTTAAAGTGACAGAGCCAATATAGTGGAATAAAAGAGCACAAAGGTTGATTTTTGTCAGTCCTGCCATTAGTAGTTGAAAAGATAAAACAGGAGTAGCTGCAATGATAAAATAAATGTCAACTTGCTTTTTTGTGAACTTTAAGTCCCAGTATACATTAGAATTGAAAGAGTAGGCAAAGTTTGGCTTTCTAGTTATTCAATAGAATTAAAAAACAATTACCAAAACATCCACCATTGTTGTTGTTAGATGTGCTCTTCTTGGAACCCACTCACACCTACTCTATTCACAACAGGTAGAAACACAGACAGTCCTACCTCAACCCAACAATCCTTGCCATGTTTGTGCCCATTGCTGTTGCCACCATGCCAATCATTCTCCTTGGGGATATTCCTCTTTCTTCCTGACACTTCACGTTACAAAACATAATATCCTTCTCCAGGGACTCTTGTGTCCTGTGACTGAAGTATGAGAGATGAAGTCTGGCCTTTCTGGCTGTACTTCTTCCAACACAGATTGATTTGTTCTTTTACCAGGCCAAGGTACTTTTAATATTCACCTCCAATGCTGTAACTCAATTCAAATGCATCAATTCTTCTATGGTCTTCTTATTCATTGTTCAACTTTCACATGCAAAAGAGAATTCTAAAAATACCATGGATTGAGTCAAGTGAATTTTAGTCCTCAAACTGACATGTTTGCCCTTGAACACTTTAAAGATATTTGCCTAATGCAATATATTTGTCTAATGCAACATATCATTTGATTCCTTGACTGCTACTTCCATGAGTATTGATTGTTGATCTGAGCAAAATGAAGTCTTTAACTTCAATCTTTTCTCCATTTTTATGGATGTCATTTATTGGTCCAGTGGTGACAATAGTTGCTTTCTTTACATTGAGGGGTAATCCATACTGAAGGCTGTGATCTCTGATCTTCATCAGTAAGAAATTGTAGTCCTCTTTGCTTTTAGCAAGCAAGGTTGCAATCATCTGTTAGCACAGGTTGTTAGTGAGTTTTCCTCCAATCCTGATGCCACCGTTTTCTTTATATAATTCAGCTTCTCAAGTTATTTGCTGAGCATGTAGACTGAATAACTATACAGTTACTCAGTGAAAGAATACAACCCTGGTGCACAACTTTCCTAATTTTAAACCATTAGGTGTTCCCTTTTATGTTTGAACAACTGCCTCTTGTTCCTAATGAGCCCTATGAAGTGTTCCGGAATACTCACTCTCCTCAATGTTGTCCATAGCTATTCATGATTCACACAATCAAAAGCCTTGCATAGTCAAGAAAGCTCTGATAAACATCTTTCTGGTAGTCTCTACTTTCAGCCAAGATCCAGCTGACATTAGCAATGATATCCTTCATTCCACGTCCTCTTCTGAATCTGACTTGAACCTCTGGAAGTTCTCTGTCAATGTATGGTTGCAGTCATTTTTGTATTATCTTTAGCAAAATTTTACTTGAATATTATAAGTGATATTGTATGATGACTTTTTATTCTATTGGATCACCTCTCTTTGGAATGGGTACATATACAGATCACTTCTAGACAGTTGGCTAGGTTGTTATCTTCCAAATTTCTTGTCATAGATAAGTGAATGACACCAGTGCTGCTTCAGTTTATTGAAAGGTTTAAATTAATATTCCTCAACTCCTGTTGCTTTGTTCTTTGTCAATTCCTTCAGTGTACCTTGGATTTCTTCCTTCAAGATCATTGGCTCTTGATCATATGTTGTGCCTTGAAATGACTGAGCCTTTCTTTTTGCTACAGCGACTCTGTGCATCCCTTCCATTTTCTTTTGATGTTTTCTGCATCATTCAATATTTTGTCCATAGAATCCTTCAATATCGCAAGTTGAGGCTAAAATTTTTTTCTTCATTTCCATCAGCTTGATAAGTGCTGACTGTGTTCTTCTCTTTCGATTTTCAAACTCCAGGTCTTTACACATTTAATAATCATATTTAACTTTGTTTTCTTAAGTTTACCTTTGAAGTTTTTTGTTCAGTTCTTTTACCTCCTCATTTCTTCCATTTGCTTTAACATCTCTGTGCTGGAGAGAGAGTAATTTTCAGCGTCTTTTCTGACATCCATTTTTGTCTTTTCCTCCTTTCTTGTCTTCTTAATGACCTTTTCTTTCTTCCTGCTTAATGTTCTTGATGTCATTCACAATTGTTCTTTATGTTGTTTCCTTCCTCCCTACAGACACTATGTTTTACATATTATTTCATTAATTATTGAAACTTTATTAAGCTAATATTATGCAAGTTAACATTATGGAACTTATCCAAAGTCTTATAATTAATATATAACAGCCAAGGATCCCTGATGGTCCAGTGATTAAGCTTTCAGCTGTGAACAAATTCGCCGCTGAACACCGTACTTGCTCCATGAGTGGAGGATGAAGCAGTAGGCTTCCATTAAGACTTAAAACTTTGGAAACTCTATAAACAATTTCTTCTCTGTCCTTTATAGTCAATATGAGTTAGAATCTATTTGACAGCAGTGGGCTTTGTTTTTAATATACAGCTGTTGTCACAGAATTTTTAAAAACTATATTTTATTTGATTATTTAAATTGTTAAACATTTTCTTACATGTGTCAGATCTATGGTTGTTGTTGTTGTAGTTGTTAGGTGCCATCGAGTCCTTACCAACTTATAGCGACCTTTTGCACAGCAGAACGAAACATTGCCCATTCCTGGGCCAATCTCACTATCGTTGCCACGCTCGAGCCTATTGATCCTGCCAATTTTCCAATCCATCTCACTGGGGTCTTCCTCTTTTTCTCTGACCCTCCATCTTACCAAACATGATATCCTTCTCCAGCAACTGGGCCCTCTTGACAATATGTCCAAAGTATGAGAGATGAAGTTTGGGCATCCTGGTCTCCAAGGAGCACTCTGGCTGCACTTTTTCCAAAACGGATCTATTGGTTCTTTTGGCAGCCCATGGCACTTTCAATATTCTCCTCCAACATCATAACTCAAAGGCATCAATTTTTCTACGGTCTTCCTTATTCACTGTCTAATTTTCACATGCATATGAGGTTATTGAAAATACTTCAAGCTGACATCTTTGCTCTTCAACACTTTAAAAAGGTCTTGTGCTGCAGATTTGAAGTATAATACGTCGTTTGATTTCTTGATTGCTGCTTCCATGACTGTTGATAGTCAATCCAAGAAGAATGAAGATCTATGGTAGGTCATATAATATATAGATTTTTCAAAATCATATTCCTTATCCCCAATAACTCATAGTCTTTACTTTTGAAGAATTAGAAATATGGAAGTAAATATAAAAAGCCAGCCATTTAGGTTTTCATTATACAATGAAACAACTGAGACAAACAATGTGAACTAAGTTTGTGAGCTAGGTTGACAGCATAAGTACTAGAACCAGGTCTCCTGTTTTCTAGGTAGACCTCTTTCTTCCTCCAAAAACAAAACATGTTTTCAATCCCTTTCTCAAGATGACTGTCTATGCACATGACCTATATGAGTCTCTATAATGATACTTCCTGTTTGGAACTCATGTGGTAGTCTAGTTAAGTACCATCTAGTCGGCTCCTACACATAGCAACCCTGTATAAAGTTTGTGATGCTTTCAATCTTTCTACAGTAGAAAGCCTCAACTGGTTGGCTCAAACAGCTGACCTTGTGATTCTCAGTCTAGTGTTTATCTTATAGAAACACCACACTCCCTTCTATCTCAGTAGCTGATACTAACCAGCACAAAAATAATACAACCCATATGCTGACTTGATGAAGTAGTCAAATTGTGTTAACAATTGAATTACAAAGACACCATGGCAAACATAATATAAAGATTTTCTTTTTAATTTAGGATAATCCATGAATACTCAATTCTCACATCTGTATAATTAAACAGTCAAATCTACCTCACAGACTTATGAAAAAAATGACAATCATATTTATGAGCATTATAAATAACTTTATATATAAACCACATGTGTAAGGAATAGATATTATATTTATAATTTTCTTTGTTTTAGAGAAGACATGTCTAAAACCAGCATCAAAGAGTTATTGAGTACCTTATGAAGGTAAAGAATGTCAGTTGAACAATACTATATTAAGTCAATGTGAAATGGTATTTTTAAAAACCTTAAGGATCAATTGAGTAGTCATATCATGGAACTTGAATAATGCTACTAATTGTAAAGATTTTCAGCAGGTATCATGAACATTCAGTATTTCAATAGTTGTATGCCTAACTTTTTTTCCCATTGTTTTAAAGTAAATATAACATAAATTTTTAAAAAGAAGAGGTCATAAAATATTGATATCAACACTTAATAATTCATTCTTATATTTTCTACATTGTATTGAGAGTTTCATATTGTGATATATAGCTTTTTGTGATATATATCTTTATCAGGACAAAAATAATAACACTTCAATATATACCTGTTGTACAACGCCCTTAATTCACTTATTCCATCACTGCTATTCTGCAGTAATTATTTCAGAAAACTGTGGGATAGCAAGGAAGAGGTGAATTATAATATGGAAAATGCAAGTACAGAAATTCAAACAATATGCATTGACTAAAATATCCTTACTGATTAGTTTCCATTGAGATTGAGCTATTTGTGCTGCCCAAGTATGGAAACATGCTATTATTATTCATTGATGAGTACCAGTCCGAAATATTCCATAATGCTTTTCAATATAAGTTATTCTTTGCAACTTCTAACTCAACATTTTATTTTTTCTTCATTCTTAAAAATTTCAGAGTTGTTGTGAACAATATTAGCCAGTTTTCATAAAACAATTTTCCTTCTGGTTTTGGTTCAGTTCAATATAACAAAACTCCTCACTATATGTTAGAACTTGGAATGTGTCTTGAGTAAGAATTGTTTTGATATTCAGTGAGTTTATAGGTTTATAGTGAAGTAGAAATAAAAATACTTTGATTCTAGACTAATATATTACCCTAAGAAGCACTGGTGATGTAGTGGGTTACACATTGGCCTGCCAACTTCAAGGTCAGCAGTTTGAATACATTAGATGCTTTGCAGAAGGAAGATTAGGTTTTCTGCTCCCATAAATGTTTGCAACGTAGGAAATATTTTACAGGGTTCCTATGAGTCAGAACCAACTAGAAAGCACACAACAACATAATACTAGGGAACTAGATCAACCTAAGCATTGCAGTGTAGATAGAAAAGATTACTGGTGAAGAATATTCTGTTTTGGTGTTTTGAAAAATGAATAGGAGATATTTAAGAAAAGAAAACATAAACAGATAAAGAAAAAAAGGAGTAATATTATAGGAGCTCTGGTAGCGTAGTGGTTATGAATCAGCCTGTGAACCTCAGGGCCAGCAGTTCAAAACTACCAGCTGTTCCGTGGGAGAAAGATGAGGCATTCTGCTCCTATAAAGATTTACAGCCTCGGAAACCCTGTACAGGCTCGCTATGAGTCAGAACCGACTCCATGGCACATAACAACAACAACAAATCATAATATGCATGATATGTGAGAAAAGTTGTATGATATAGTATTTCTAGAATATTAAGAGTAAGATGTCAAGACACGAGTTGAGACTACAAGGAGATACATGGTGTATCATAACAAGTTATGGATAGCATTGAGAAGAATGGGCATTCCAGAATACTTAATTATAGTCATTAGGAACCTGTACATAGACCAATAAGCAGTTATTTGAACAGTACAAGGGAATATTGAATGGTCTAAAAACAGGAAAGTTGTATGCCAGCATTGTATCCTTTCACTTTACCTATTTAATCTTTATGCTGAGTTAATAATCTGAGAAACTAGATTATTTGAAGAACGTGGGTTTATCATAGTGATCCTATATATAAGAATATAATATACAATATAATATAATATAAGAAAACACTATATAAGACTATATAGAATATAAGAAATATAATATTTCTTCACAAAATAAGAAAACACTGCCTAGTCCTGTTCCATTCTTAGAATTGTTAACTTAGAGCGCATTGTTGCAGCCACTGTACAAATCCATCTCATTGGGGGTCTTCTTCGTTTTCACTGACCTTCTACTTTACCAAGTATCATGTCCTTTTCCTGGTACTGATTCCTCCTGATAACACGTCCAAAGTAAGTGAGACAAAGTCTCATTATCCTCGCTTCCAAGGAACATTCTCATTTCATTTCTTCCAAGACAGAAAATGTGAATGTAATCAATCATTCTATTAATAGAATTTTACATGACATGCTTCATTTAAAATATTTATTCAAAGTTACTGAAATCAAGGCAAATATTTGAAAGAGGGAAATACTAACCCCAATTAAACTTTTATGTTTAGGATCTTAAATGAACAAATATTTATATTTATTTTCTTCTGAATTCTCAGTTCCAATAAAACCCAATTGGCAATTCTTTTAACTTGATTTTAAAAAAATTTTTCCAGAGTTGAAACATTTCTTACTACCTGTACCACTAAAATTATAATTTACTATACTATCATCATTCTCCTAGTTTACTACAATAATCTCCTTATTAAACTATGTATCTGTTTTGCTCTAAACCATCTTACCACTCCACAGCAGGGTGAGTCATTTCATTAAATTAAAAGAAAATTTGTACTATTTATCTCCTTAAAACTGTTCAAGACTCCCTCTTACGTGTGGGAAGAAACCATAAATTTGGGATCTGTGTTCCCAAACCACACTACTTGGCTTTCCTCTCCTGCTACTCTGCCCTTCATTCTCACTGCCCCAGTTAACCTCGTTCCTTTGTTGTTCTTGTTAAGTACCATGGAGTTGGTTCTGACTCATAGTGACCCTGCACAGTGTTTCCGAGTCTGCAAATCTTTACGGGAGAAGAAAGCCTCATCTTTCTCCTGCGGAACAGCTGGTAGTTTCGAACTGCCGACCTTGAGGTTAGCAGCCTGATTTGTAACAACTATGCTACCAAAGCTCCTTTAGCATGCCAAAAATTCTTCTGCCCAGTCATACATGTCAATCCTGAGCCCCTTTCCAGGATCACCCTAGACTTTCATTGGTTCTAAAACCAAAGGATTAGTTAGGCCCAGGAGCAAATAATAGAAACCCTAATCTAGCATCATGACTTGTCTATTCTGACTGGTCCTATCCGTTCCAATAAGCCCATCAGAAGTAACATCTCCACAATTGACATTCTTCAAAGACCCTAAAGTGTTTTCCTATATAATCTTTACTCACAGCTGGCTTGCTTGGGAATATTGATGTTGTTGTTAAGTGCCACTGAGTCAGTTCCAACTCATAGTTATGTTGCATTGGGTTTTGAAGAGCAACTGGTGACTTTGAACCACTGACATTGTAGTTCAAATGAATTTGCAGTCAAGTGCTTATCCTACAGCACCATACCAGGACTCTATTTTTCCAAGACAAGAAGCCTACTTCAGTACCTCTGTCTAAGTCCTCATACCTGGGTACCAGTGAGGGAGGTGATGCTACTAAAATTTTCCTGACAAACAGCAGGCAGAATATTAGTGCCCATCTTTTCCTTTCAGACTATAGTTGTCAGGAGCTGAATGATTCTCTGGGATCAAACTCCTGTGACAATTTGTAGGAACTAGAGTCTTCATGAAGGAGCCCTGGTAGCATAGTAGTTATGAATCAGGCTGTGAACCGCAAGGTCAGCAGTTAGAAACTACTACCAGCTGTTCCATGGGAGAAAATTGAGGTTTTCTGCTCCTGTAAAGATGAACAGCCTTGGAAACCCTATACAGGGTCACTATGAGTCGGAACCAACTCCACAGCACATAAT
>NW_006408576.1:9068546-9075842 GCF_000296735.1 Chrysochloris asiatica
AGAATGCAAATTGAAACCTTTCAACAAAACAATGCAGCACTGGAGGCACTCACACATCTATGTCAAGAAATTTAGAAGAAAGCAGCATAGCCACCTGATTAGAAGAGGTCAGTGTTTATTATGCCCATTTCAAAGAAAGGTGATCCAATAAAATGCAGAAATCATCAGATAATTCAATAATATCACATTAAAGTAAAATTTTGATAGAGATAATTCAAAAATGTCTACAACAGTACATTGACAGGAAACTACCATAGGTTCTAGCCAGATTCAGACAAGGTTGTGGAATGAGAAATATCAATGCTGATGTTAGATTGATCTTGAATTGAAGCAGAGAATACCAGGAAAAATATTTGTCTGTGCTTTATTGATAATGTAAAGGCTTTTGATTGTGTGAATCATGACCATCTATGGATAACATTGCCAAAAATGGCTTATTTTAGAACACTTAATTGTGCGTATGAGGAAACCGTACATAGATTAACAGGCAATTGTTTAAACAAAACAAGGGTGCACTGCATGATTTAAAATCAGGAAAGGTGTACATAAAAGTTGAATTTTTTCACTATGCTTGTTCAATTTGTATGCTTAGCAAATAATCTGAGAGGCTGGATTATATGAAGAAGAATGTGGTACCAGGATTGAATGAAGACTCAAAACAACCTGTGATATGCAGATGATATAACCTTACTTGCTGAAAGTGAAGAAGTCTTAAAATACTTAATGATGACGATTCAAGACCACAGCTTTCAGTACGGGTTGCACCTCAATATAAATAAAACAAAAATCCTCACCACTGGATCAAGAAATAACATTATGATAAATGGAGAAAAGATCGAAGTAGTCAAAAACGTCCTTTTCCTTGTACCCACTATCAACACTCAGAGTCAGCATTCAAGAAATCAAATGGTGCATTGTACTAGGTAAATCTGCTGCACAAGATCTCTTTAAAGTGTTCAAGAGCAAAGATGGCAGTTTGAGGATTAAGTTGTGTCAATTCCAGGTTGCCAAACCATGGTATTCTCAATAACCTCATATGTATGTGAAAGTTGGATAGTGAATAAGGAAGATTATAGAAGAGTTGATGTGTTTGAGTTATGATGTTGGAGAAGAGAATTAAAAGGACCCTGGTCTGCCAGAAGAACAAACAAACCAGTGTTGGAAAAGCAAAACCAGAGTTCCTTCGAAGTGAGGATGGTGAGACCTTGTCTCTCATACTTCAGATATATTATCAGGAGGGACCAGTCCCTGGGGAAGGACACCATGCAGGGAAAAAAAAACAACAGGAAAACTTCCAACTAGATGGATTGGCATAGTGGCAGCGGCAATGGGGGTGGCACAGGACCTGTCAGTGTTTTGTTTTATTGTGCACAGGGTCTCTCTTAATCAGACCTGATTCAAGAGCACTTAACAACAACTGACTATGCAAAGGTACTCAACACCAACAACACAATATGCATTCCTGTGATATGGGGCATTGGGAAGTAGGCTGGTCTATGGGAACAGGTAGAAGGCTGGGGATTTTAAATAATTTTATGAGTGACCATTGTCAACACAATCATTCAGAACCCTGGGCAAAAAACCCTGCCATTTTCAAGATGTAATTTTCCAGGTTGCCCAGGGGATCACCTTTCTTATTCTCAATTAGAGGGGTGATAACATGGAGGAATTGACTTTCTATGAGATGAATCTGGAAATATTATCCATAACTTTTGTTCATCGCTACTGCAAAAGAAGCTGGGGGAAATGGCTTACCTGTGTACTCAGGAATAAGAGGAAACATTCAATTATAGTGTGTTTCTAGCAACCTCAGACACAGTCACACTCATGGTATATTAAGATGATATATTTTTTATATTTCCAAACAAAAACCAATCCAGACAAGCCTATATGTCAGCATATACATTAGACTATATTGACACTAAGTGTAGTTACAAATATATGTTTCTTAGAATGTGTTGAATTAATTCATTAAAATGAGTATATTAAAAGGAAGCTAATGTGGGAATGCTAAATTCCATTGTAACAAGAGATGAATAATTGCATAACACAAACAAGTGAAAATTGTCAATTTAGCTTAAGTTGGCAAGAGGGAAAAAGATTGGTAGTTCAAACCCATCAGCCATTCACTCCTTGGAAGTCCTACATGAGATTGCTATGATTCAGAACTGAATTGATGATACTTAACATCAACAATATAAATTTACAAGGAGCTCTGGTGGCTTAGTTGGTGATGTTTTGGGTTAAAAGCTCACCAATTTGAAACCACCAGCATCTCTGTGTGATAAAGACAAGAAGCCTGTTGCTATGAGGCAGAATCCACTTGATGACGGCTTGATTTCAGTTTCATATGTATATATGGTGGTGGTGGTGGTGATTGTGTGCCTTCAAATTGGTTTAAACTCATAACAACACTGCATAAGCTGTAAATCGTTTGTTGTTGTTGTTATTGTTAAGTGCTGTGGAGTAGGTTCCGACCCATAGCGACCCTGAACAGGGTTTCCAAGGCTGTAAATCTTTACGGGAGCAGAAAGCCTCGTCTTTCTCCCGCGGAGCAGCTGGTAGTTTCGAACTGCTGACTTTGCGTTTCATAGCCCAATTGGTAACAACTACGCTGCCAGAGCTCCTTAATGGAGGAGAAAGCCTCATCTTTCTCCTGTGGTGTGACTGGTAGATTCAAACTGTGGACCATGTGGTTAGCAGCCCAGTTTATATATATATATATATATATACACACACACACACACACATGTGAGGGGGCTTCAAAAAGTTCATGGAAAAATGATAATGAAATTTTTCTCTGAAGTTGTTGAGCCCCTCTTGAGTGTGTGTGTTTAGAGGGAGACATAAATACGTATATTTGTATTTGTTTTAATGCTAATTTTGAGTTTCTGACCTTTTATTGCCAAATATATATGTATGCATCTATATATATCTATATAGATGCATACATATATATTTGGCAATAAAAGGTCAGAAACTCAAATATATATACACATATAATGTGGTTCTGTGGGGGGTAAATGTGCCAGAGTGCAAAGCCATTTAAACTTCAAGGTCCATGGTTCAAGCTCACCAGCTGCTCCTTGGAAACCCTATACAGGGTTGCTATGGGTCGGACGCGACTCAACAATATATATATAAAGGGACAGAGAGAGTTCAAAAATTAATCAAATACAGCTGCATAACTGGTTTGGTGCCATATTTGCCCCAGACCCACCCTTCCTTTTAACCAAGGAGAAAAGTTGTATCTTAATGACAAATGCACGTATCAGTTATTTCAAGCAGTTTTTGAAGAAATCTCCACCTCCAGTCTAAATAATGGCCAGGTTTTTTTCTATTCTAATTATGAAGCAGAATTAGATCGGAAGAAGGATAAGATAATTGTTTTATTGATATATGATAAAGTTCATGACTAACCTTTGTGTCTCACTCTTTGGCTACTGCATAAGCATTGTCCCATGAAGGCATGCCGCCCCCTAATGGTATGTGAGGAAACCAAATATTTTGCTTTAAGTTTTACTGTAAAGTGAAGTGAAGACAACTTAGTTTTAATTAAACAAGCATATTCACAATAAGGATATAATACAATCAACAAGTACCACTATGGTATATTTTATTTATGAATGAAGTTGTAAACATTGCTCTGAAAACTGAAAACATGACTAGTTTTTTAATCCTGTGAAGTTTTACCTCAAATGATGCTACATTTTTACTTTATGTTTCTTCTTGTTGTTAAGTGCTTTCAAGTTGGTTCCAAGTCATGGGGATCTCATATAGAGTTTCTGAGGAGGAGGTGGTAGGTTTGATCTGGTGACCTGCTGGTGTAAAGTCTAGTGCTGATCCTACAGCACCACACCAGGAGTCCACTTTATGTTTAATTCTTTTAAATGTCTACTTTGGATAAAAATATATTTATTTTATCTCTGTAGTATTTTTTCCTAATTATTAGTTTGTTCTTGAGACTTTCATCATACATGTCTATGGAAAGAAAACTGGAAATGGTTAAATGTTCTAAAACTCTGGTAAACTTAATGATTAAACTCAAATATTTGAACATAATGTAGCATTTTATAATAATATGGCAGTTATAATATAACAAAAGTATAATACGAGTGCTGGTAATTTTAATGTAAGTAAACTTAAGTAAAATAAAATCCTTACATCAAATTTTGCTTTGGATTTGACTTTTCAAGGTCTACACTTGAAAAATTAAATACAATACTTTTACTTTACATAAAACATTAGTAGGAATATGAAAGTTGAAATTAGGGAGTTCTGGAATATTTATAAAAATGCTTATAACTAATTAAAGAGTAAATAGCAATATAAAATTTCTTTAGATAAAGTGATTTGAAGAAATCCCTAAGGAATTATTTTGTGTTAATTTTGAAGAAATACCAAGAATTACATTTTTTCTGTGTAATTTTTGTACAAAATTAAGGAAATGCTTACATGTAAATTAGAACATATTAATTTGATTGACATATTCAAGAGGTATAAGAATAAATGTATTTATTAATAAAACATTTCTTGATATAAAAGTCAAATTTTATTTATTATAATATAATTTTTACATGGTCATCAAATTTTTAAAAGACAAATTAAATGAACTTCCTTCTCTGTCACCAACATAAAACAAAACAACTTTCTAAGAACCTTTTACTTTAAGTATGAGGTTCTATGAATTTCCTTGCAGGTAAATGTGTATATTCTGACAGCTATATGCCTCAAGTAAATAAAGTATACTACTTTCAAAAGATATTATAATTTTTCTAATGAATTAAAGATTTCATAATTCTCTTGACCTAAATGAAAAATTGAAAATTGAAATTATGAGATTAATAAAATTTGGGAAATATAATATGTGAAATAAACTATCCTTTTCATTTTAATATAAAGTATGTTTGTTATTGTTGTTAAGTGCCATGGAGTCAGTTTCAAGAGCAGTTGGTGGGTTTGAACTTCTGACCTTGTGTTTCACCATTCAGTGGTAATCCTGCTGTGCCATACCAGGAGTCCACAGCATGTTTGTTGTTGTTGTTGTTGTTGTTGTTAAGTGCCGTTGAGTCGGTTCTGACCCACAGCGACCCTCTAGAGGGTTTCCAAGGAACGACTGGTGAGCTTGAACCACCAACGTTGCAGTTCAAACTGACTTTGCAGTTTAGTGCATTAACCCACAGTGCCACACCAGAAATCCAAAGCATGTTTAGGACAGTATAATTTTAAAACTCAAATTAGTATTTGGAGTTCAGAGTTTCTAAAATTGAGATTAATCATGCATTTTCATCAGCAGGTAAGTTATAGGTTTTTATTTTATTATTCATTATTTTATTTACAGAGGTTCATTATGCTTTAATTTTCTGTTTCAGATATTATTTCATTCTTTTCAAAGATATAGCACTACTAATAGCTCTAAATTTTTACAATTACTTATCAATACTCTATAGTATATAGATAAAAAAGAACTTATCAATTATAAAAATAAATGACATCTACTATTAATGAGCTATTGTCTAAACAATTATAGACATGACTCTTTATCTCTGATGTAGTACTTAAAACTGAAAATTTCTCATTCAGTGCTACAAAAGCAACCCATTCCAATGGTAGAGTCCACTTGAAGATACTATGTTAGCATATGACTAGAATAGAATGTTGTTGCTGTTGTTATGTGCCGTGGAGTCAGTTCCGACTCATAGTGACCCTGCACAGGGTTTCCGAAGCTGTAAATCTTTATGGGAGCAGAAAGCCTCATCTTTCTCCCGTGGAACAGCTGGTAGTTTCGAACTGCTGACCTTTATAGGGATGTTTTATTTGGTCCTCCAAAACATTTCTGAAAAAGGAATTCTGCATCATGATATTTTTACACTTAAAGTTTTATAATGACATCAATCAGAATATACAATTCTCTTAATATTTCCTTTCACATTTGAATTAACTCTATCCACAAGGCAGCCTTTCCCATTAACCCTTCTTTCACATCCAGTAATTAGCTATTTGAAAAAAAAAAAAAAAATTCTTCTCTTATTAAAATGGCAATATAATGTCTATTGCCTGTTCCATGGCAATATGCCAAAGAGACAGGTAATCTCAGTGGGTGAAGTTTAGTCCTAATTAGAGTGGTGTCAATGGAGTGGTGGAACTGTTATTGTCACAAGCAGGAAGTGCTCTAGACAGGTGGTTTCAAAGACAGGCTACAAAGAATGTGCAGCACATAATAAAGTCACCAGAGACCAGCTGACACACTGATTCTGATGCTCTTTCTGAAGCTGACCTTTTCACAGAAAGTGGGTCTTATCTTATCCCTGTGATAAATGTGAGCCTAAGTCATAGACTTGTGACCTTTGAACATATGGGTTGACTTTCAGCAGAATGTCCCTTAGTTCCCAGCAAGGGAAGAATACCCAAGTGACAGTAAGTTACGATCGTTATTTTCACATGCAGACTGTTCACAGCAGTCTTTTTGCTATAGCTTCATTTAGATGCACATTGTCATAAAGTCAATTGCCAGTCTGACACACTATGGTCATATAATTGAGCTTTCCTTCAGCACTAATTAAATAAGTCCAAGCAGAGCAAAGGCTGAAGATGTTATTTTTACGCTTGAAATAGAAATAATTTTCACTTAGTAATTTTAAACAGAGATTAAAGGATTAAAGATGAGTCTGTTTCAGACCTAAATACCTAGGACATATTTTACTAATATGGTCCAATGCATTGATTTTCAAAAAGCATACTACAATCTTAAGACTATATTTTTATGTATATTGAAAATAGGGTGATTAAACAAGAGTCTACATATACTAGCACCCTGCTCTCCTTAGTTTTCTTCTGAATTTTCTTGTTTCTGACTATAATTTAAATTCATCATCAAGGTGAAGGCTAAAAATGCTCTCCTAGAAATCTCCGATTTTACTAGTTTGTTCTCTTTAGACCTTCCATTGAAAAACCTTGTCTGAACAGAATAAACATTTCTCACACTTTTCACATTCTTTACCTTCCTTCTACTTTTCTTCTAATCATGTTTGTGCATAACCTAAATTCATTTAATTTCTCAGTATTAATGTATTCTGTTCATCAGCTTCTAGCTTCAGAATGCTCAACTTTCCAGTGTCTGAATGCCTGCATGGCCTACACAACAGAGGACTTGTTCACAGCCAAAAAAGCCTATGTAATGTACATACATGTAAATTGGGGGGAAAGTAGGGATGCTAGAGCAACAGATGCCATATATATATATGCCATTATATATATATATATAAATGCTTTATTGTGAATTATGTGATAGTTTAC
>NW_006408576.1:9081632-9086985 GCF_000296735.1 Chrysochloris asiatica
AATGTCCTTTTCAGCACTATCGTTGCTATAGAGAAACCCAACTGATTTTTTATGTTGATCTTATAACCTGCCATTTTGCTGAATCTTCCGATGAGGTCTCGTAGTTTTTTTTTTACTGAGTCTTTGGGGTTTTCTATGTATAGGATCATATTGTCTACAAATAAGACAGTTTTACTTCCTCTTTGCCAGTTCGGATGCCTTTAATTTCTCTATCATGCCATATAGCTCTAGCTAAAACTTCCAGCACAATATTGAATAGGAGTGGTGACAAAGGGCATCCTTGTCTGGTTCCTGTTCGCAGGGGGAAGGCTTTCAGTTTCTCTCCACTGAGCGTGATGCAGGCTCTTGGTTTTGTACATATGCTATTGATTATGTTGAGGAATTTCCCTTCAATTCCTACTTTGTGGAGTGTTTTTATCAGGAATGGATGTTGGATTTTGTCAAGTGCCTTTTCTGCATCCATCGATATGATCATGTTCTTTTCCTTTTTCTTATTTATATGATGGATTATGTTGATTATTTTTCTAATGTTGAGTCATCCTAGCATCCCTTTTATGAAACCCACTTGGTCATGATGTATTATTTTTTTGATGTGCTGTTGGATTCTATTGGCTAGGATTTTGTTGAGAATTTTTGCATCTATATTCATGAGGGATATTTGTCTACAGTTTTCTATTTTAGTGATGTCCTTCCCTGGTTTTGGTATGAGGATTATGCTTTCATAAAAAGTATTAGGAAGTTTTTAATCCTCTTCTATATTCTGTAATAATTTGAGTAGAATTGGTGACAGTTCTTCCCTGAATGCTTGGTAGAACTCAGCTGTGAAGGCATGTGGGCCTGGACTTCTTTTGGTTGGGAGTTTTTTGATGATCTGATTAATTTCTTTTTTGTAATGGATTTGTTCAAGTTTTCTACTTCATTCTGTGTAAGTTTGGGTAGGTCATGTTTTTCTAAAAATATATCCAAGTCTTTTAATTTGTTGGAGTACAACTCTTCATAGTATTCTGTTATTATCCTTTTGATTTCATTTGATTCCGTTGTGACATCACCCATGTGGTTTCTAATGTGAGTTATTTGTGTCCTCTCCCTCTTTTCTTTTGTTAGTTTTGCCAGTGGTTTGTCAATTTTATTAATCCTTTCAAAGTACAAGCTTCTTGTCCTGTTGATTCTTTCTATAGTTCTTTTGTTTTCCATCTCATTTATTTCTGCTCTTATCTTTATTATTTCCTTTCTTTTGGTGACTGTAGGTCCCTCTGCTGGTCTGCTTCTAATTGTTGAAGATGCTGTGTTAATGTGTTAATTTTGGTTCTTTCCTCTTTTTGGATGTGTGCAATAATTGCAATAAATTGTCCTCTCAGCACTCTTTTTGCCATGTCCCAAAGATTTTGGTATGTTTTGTTTTCATTCTCGTTTGTTCCTTCAATTCTTCTCCTGTCCCCTTTCAGTGTATTGTCCATTTCTGATATTTTATTATTAATCCTCTGGACCTCTTTTTACAGGTTTTGAATCGTGTCCAATGCTGTATCAATTTTGCTTGATTGCTCCTGTAGTACATTCCTGACTTCTTCCTTGTTTTCCTCCACCTCTTTTCAGAGCATTTGAATTTGTTATAATATAATTCTTCTGAATTCTTTCTCAGGCATATCCGAAACCTGCTCTTCCTCCTTTAGAAAGCCTTTATCGCTCTCCACCACTAGAAAGACTTTGTCCATCTCTAGTTCATTTGTCTCAGCTACTGTCTTCTGTTTTTAGACATGTTTCAATATAGTTTGTTGTTTTTTGTTCATCATTTCCAATACTTATGTGTTGTTGTTGTTTTTAAAGCTTAAATGAATATTTGTTGCTTGTTGTTAAGCTTACTGGGTGACTCATGGTGAGTATGATCGGGAGATAGGCTTCCCTTTTCACATGCAATGCTTAGCAGGTATTGTTGGCTCTTGTCTCAGTGGTTGAATATTATGGGGTATGCTTATAGGTTGACTGTATGTCTATGATTGCTGTCTCTTCTTGTTTAATGTTGAGGGAAAAAGCTCCCACCTCCAGGAAAGATGTGTGATAAAAAGGACCAATAACAGAAGTAATACAAATGCAGAGACAAAAACCACCACTTTGGAACAGAAATGAAGCTGTGGTCAACTGTCCTGAGCTACACAGGCAGTGTGTGTACAAGATAAAAGCCTCCAGCAGTGGGTGAGGGTGTCCACTTCTCAGGCCCCTCCTCTAGTCACTACAGTAGAGGTGCACAGGTAGATATTGAGCAGTTAATGGGAGAGAGATTGTCCACTCTTTTTGTCTCTGAAGGTCAGTTAGATATCTACGTGTGCATAGCACAATTCTCGGGATGGTTAAGTCCTTTTATGTTGGGGTTTTACAGATTGCTTTGTATGGGCCCTGTGCAGGGATCTCAGGTAGTGCAGTGGCTATGAATGGGATCGTGAACCGCAAGGTCAGCAGCTAGAAACATCAACCACGCCACGGGAGAAACTCCTCCTGAACAGATCCACAGCCCCGGAAACCCCACACAGGGTCTCTTGGAGTCGGATTTCAAAGTTTTAGGGCTGTGTCTCTGTGGGTCAAGTCATAAGTCGCCACCAAGTTCCCTCTCTCTGTACTGTGGGAAAACTGTCCCACTTCATGTTGTCCGGGCTGAGTAATGAAGGCAGGACAGGGAAAAAGAGGCAGAAATGTGTAGTCTCCCACTCCTCTTTATTTGCAAATGTCTCTGCACCGCTTTTAGTGCCACTGATTTTCAAAGCAGACGGCTGTAGCCCCACCTTCTAAACTCTGCCAGGGCGGCATTGCTGCTGAGGGAGTCCCATCTCCAGATTCCTAACTAACAGTATTTCCTTATTATCATGATTTTTTTCACTTACAAGTGTGGGAAACTAATGTCCTGGATCTTACGGTAGATGGAGAGCTCTGGAGTTGTTCTATGAGAGATTCCTTTGTGGGATCCCCATCTCTTCCAACAGAGCATTCCCTACCTGAATTTTGCTCCTATTGTCCAAACCAGAAGTCCAGATATCATTTTTTTTTTTTTTTTAAACAAAGTATGTTGATTACCATGGATGAGCACAATTGCTCTATTGCTACATAATTCTTAATCTCAAAGAGAAATTTTATATACTGTTTTATTTCTCTATATCTGTTTTTAGCAGTCTTGCTTTCAGTCCTCCAGCCTCAACCAGGAGTCATCATTATTCTTGATCAGAAGTAGGTTGTGAAGAAGTCTTATAGCTTGAATTACCTACTTTTCCTAATATGAACTATCATACTCATTATTGTCTGGATCCATTGGAGTAGTCTGCGAATAATTTTTGTTCATGAAAATACCCTCTGACTCTATATTATGTCAGTTGTGTGTTTTGAGTCAAATTTCTTAGTCACTGCACCCACATTCCTTATCTGAAAAACAGACAAAATCCTAACATAAATCATGGTTTCAGTTCATAATATGATGATGACTAAAGCGTAGTGGTTACGAATCGGGCTGCGAACCTTAAGGCCAGCGGTTCGAAACTACCAGCTGCTCCGCGGGAGAAAGATGAGGCTTTCTACTCCCGTAAAGATTTACACCCTCGGAAACCCTGTACAGGGTCGCTATGGGTCGGAACCGACTCGACGGCACTTAACAACAACAACAACACATACATAGAATGTGAATCAAAGTATGGTATTGTTGTTATTTAGGCATTGCTTGTTATATATACACACACACACACACAAAAAAAATTCCTCATTTGCAGTACTATTATTTCCATAAAGAATCAGAAAGTGCCAATATGGTTGTATTCATTCTCTGGGTAAAACTCTCCTCAATTCATTTCAATCCCAAACTCATTCTTACATTAGAAAACAGAAGATTGAGTCTGAGATTTCAATGTAGACTTATAAAGTTGATTCACATCTAACCCCATCCTCTTCCTTCAACTTGTTAACTGCTGTGGAGCCAGTTCCGGCTCATAAAGACCCTGTATAGGGTTTCTGAAGAGCAGCTGGTGAGCTTGAAATGCTGATTCTGCAGTTCAAACCAACTTGCAGTCTTGTGTATTAACCCACAGTGCCACACCAGGACTCCTCCCTGATTTAGAACCCTCTAATTAGCAAGTCCTGGTGTGGTGCTGTGGACTAATGCATCAGACTGAAAGTCAGTTTGAACTGCAAGGTTGGTGGTTCAAGCTCATCAGCTGCTCCTTGGAAACCCTATACAGGGTTGATATGGGTCAGAATCGACTCAATGGCACTTAACAACAATTAGCAAGTTGGCAGCACTCTTGTATTCTACTTCCTCCATGCCTATCACGCCACCTCCCAACACCTTCCTACTGCTACCACTATTGAATGTTATTCTCTTCCTGTGTTGCTAGAAAGGGAAGAGAGTTAAGAAACACAACAATTTTTCCTTTGCACCATTTCTCTGTGTTCTCACATTAGCAAATTATTAAACCTAAAGCTGATATACAGCTGTGGTGCTGCTGGTGGTTGTGTTGTGTGAAGTCAGTTCTGAATCATAGAGACCCTGTATAGGGTTTATTAGGCTGTGGATCTTTACAGGAATAGAAAATTTCATCTTTTACTGAGAAGCATTTGGTGGGTTCAAACTGCTGACCTTGCAGTTTGCAGACCTATGGGCAACTACTGCACCACAAGAGTACCTTGATATTTAGCTGTTGTTGTTTTTTATGAATTGACAGGTTTATGCCCAATATCTCAATTCTACCCCAGTTTGCCCCAGTATCCCATGGTACTTTACAAAGGTCCCAAGCTATACTCGTCATCATGTAAGCAGAGTTAATGCCTGTTACATGGAGCTCTGGTAGCATAGTGGTTATGAATCGGGCTGCGAACCTAAAGGTCAGCAGTTCGAAACTACCAGCTGCTCCACGGGAGAAAGATGAGGCTTTCTACTCCCATAAGGATTTACACCCTTGGAAACCCTGTACAGGGTCGCTATGGGTCGGAACTGACTCGACGGCACGTAACAACAACAGCAGCAGAAAGTATACAGGATCCTACTTCTTCTCTAAGGATAACATCTGTCTTGACAAATTGGTTTATATAATGTACTGGCTATTAAAGAGCTTGGATATCTTTGGTTAAACCTGATTTCTCTTTCAGGGTAAGGATCGGTTGATGGTTTCTTCAAATTTCCCTTGCAGTAAAGAAGGGCTGATACTACAAAACCTGGTCTTACTCTTATATACCCCAGTTTCTTTAAACTTCCAAATTATCTTCTTCATACAGAGCAGCAATAACTAACTAGGTCTGTCAGATAACATACATATTGCCAACTTAAATTTGAATTCTGCATAAATATTAAATAATATTTAAATATAAATAGAATACCTGAATT
>NW_006408576.1:9087085-9090652 GCF_000296735.1 Chrysochloris asiatica
ACTGCAAAGTTAATCACTCACCTCCCTTTGCCACAAAACATCTACCTTTATATTTCCAGCCCTTACAGTCAGTCCTGATAACAATTATTCGCTATTGTTTCACAAGAGACCTATCTGCATCTCCTGTCATCAGCCCCAAAAAAGCCCCAACTATACAGAATGAATACTACTCAGTGGGGATTCTACCTTGCTCCACACCCTCTGGATCTAGGTTCCCTCTTGAAAGCTTGTAAGACAGTCACTTCTTGCCTCTGTAGGCCCCCCATTCTGAATAGCCAATGTCCAAGTTGCCCATCCCTGTCCTTTCCGTGTGCAGAGGGGTTGGGAATGATTTGTTCCCGTGTGAAGATTTGTTACCTCTTTTGAGCTATTGCTTTCATAGGTGTAGGTCAAGTTCATCAAATTGTATCAGATTATTCTTTTTTCCCTCTTCTTTCTTCTTCTGGTTGATCTCTGATCATCCAGTCGTTGAAGCCAGGTCAAGTGGGTATTATCTGCAAGTGTGGGTGGTGTACTTATGCATGTGCCCTCTCTTATCAGCTAGACTCTTCACTCTCCACTCTAGTCCTTGGTGGCTATGTTGCTGATTCTGGATCCAAGAGTCCCCTGGACTAGCCACACTGCTGGTCAACCAGGTCTCCCTCTGGGTTCACAAGCGTCTATTGAGCATTGTAAGGCTCAGCTCACAGCTTCATTGCTGCTTTTCCCTCACTTCCCTTTTTCTGTGATGAATGTGGTCACCAACCAGGGCATGTATTAACATTGAGTCTTAGTCTTATAAGGGGATTTGCCCTAAGGGGGACCTGACCACTTGCCTTGATGTCTCCTGGTCCAGCCACTTGTTTGTACTTGTAGTAATCAGTTGGTTTGCCTATATTGTTTTGTATTTTTCCTGTCAGTCTTTCTTTCAGGAAGTATCTTCTATTCTTCTGGCCACCCCAGAATGGTCTGCTAGTTGTTTCAAGTGGAAATTTCCCCTCAGAAGATTCCGGATTCTGTTCAGGATTCCACCTATAGTCTTAAGTAATGCATAGGCTCCACAAGAAGCCTCCTTCACTGGTCACGTTGTAACCCTGTTTTAGGTATTCCAATCAGTTATCCGCAGTCATTCCTTGGGAAACCCTATACAGCGTCGCTATGTGTCAGAACCAACTCGACGGCATTTAAAACAACAACAGCAAAATCAGTTATAGGCAGAAGACAGATTTACAAGCTTTCTACAGTGGTATTTCTGGCTATTCCTTTCTCTCCCCCTCTTGAGTCTATTTTATAGTGGTATGCCAGGAAAACCAAGATTCAAAAGATAGCCAAGCATCTTAAGGTTATTTTCCCACTTTTCCCCATTCAAACCATGCCTCAATCTCTGTATCCCAGAGCCCTGTTTTTCCAAGGTTGTGCATGCATAATTATTTGCCTCTATTTCACTTCAGCTTCATATTCAACCTATCGTATTTCATATCATTGCAATGATTACAATCACCTCCAAGCATCATCAAATAACCAAAGGATACACCCCACAGGCCTGCCCCCCACCCCCTGGCTGTCAGCAAACAGTTCCTCTCCCTCCCTGAATCCCATGTCCCCAGCCACTCCATCTGCCCATGCCATCATCTCTGTCTCCATGCCTGGTCTCACTGCCTTTGTGGTAGGGTCACACTTTCTGCTCTTTTTTGCTTGATGGTCCCAGAGACCTCTGCTCCTGGGCTGCAAAATCAATCACCTTCTTTTGTAGAGAGAGAAAAAAAAAATCTGTCTCTACATTTCCAACCCTCACAGTTAGTTCTGGCGGCAGGCATTCACAGTTGTACCACAAGAGTCTAATTCCCATTTCCTTTCCTTTCCTCAGCCCAGGCCCAACAGTTTGGAAATTATTCAATGGAGGTTCTGCCTATCGCTGCCCCATCTAGAACTAGGCTCCCTCATTAAAGCTTGCAAACCAGTCACTTCTTTTGCCTTTATAGCCTCCCACCCCCCCACCCTGCATTTTGGGTCTAGGTATTTTCCAGCACCACCACCACTGGCAGGGTATTCCAGTCAGTTACAGGCTGAAGACTGAAGAAGGGCTTACATGTTTTAGTTGTGATGTTTCTGGCCATACACCGCCCCCTAAAGTGTCTATTTCACAATGGTAGGCAAGGGAGATCAAGATTCAAAAGACAGCCAAGCATCCTAACATTATTCCCCTTTTTTCCCCTTTCAAGTCATTCCTCAATCTCTGTATCCTGAAGCCCTGTTATTCCAAGGTTATACATACATTGTCATATACCTCTGTCACACCTAGACCATGCGAGCCTGCCAACCATTCTCCCGTCGACTTGTTCTTCTTTTTCCCCTCCCCCTTCTTATGTATTGCCAACCTCCCTCCCCTCACCCCCCAGCTCTCAGGCTGTCTTGTGTCTATTCCCTATCATGTGTTCTTTCTTCCCAGCACTTATATAGAGAGATTCTGCCCCCCCTCCCCCGCCACTTTTGGGTGGGTTATTTTTCTTAATCTTTTACAATAACGGACTTATGCAGTATTTCTCCTTTTGTGACTGACTAATTTCACTAAGCATAATGTCCTCAAGGTTCACCCATTTTATGCAGTAGCTTGCAGCTTCCTTGTTGTTCTTTAATGTAACATAGCATTCAATTGTGTGCATGTACTACAGTTAGTTTATCCATTCTTCAATTGATGGGCATTTTGGTTTCTCCATTTTTTTGCTATTGTAAATAGTGCTGCTATGAACATTGATGTGCATAGATCTACTCTTGTTATGGCTCGTATTTCTTGTGGGTAAATACCAAGCAGGGGAATTGCTGGGTCATAAGGTACTTCTATTTCCAACCTTCTGAGGAAGCGCCATATTGCTTTCCAGAGTGGTTAGACCATTTTGCATTCCCACCAACAATGTAGGTGGGTCCCAGTCTTTCCACATCCTCGCCAGCATTTGTTGTCCTCTGCTTTTTTTTAATCTTTGCTGTTATTGCTGGTGTAAGATGATATCTCATTGTTGTTTTGATTTGCATTTCTCTGATGGCTAATGATCATGAACATTTCTTCATTTCTTCATATGTTTGTTGGCTGCCTGGATCTCCTCCTTGGCGAAGTGTCTGTTCATGTCCTGTGCCCATTTCTTAATTGGGTTATTTGTCTTTTTTTTGTAGAGGGGTTGTAGTTTCCTATATATTTTTAAAATGAGTCCCTTATCTGATGTGTCTTTGCAAAAGTTTTTTTCGCATTCTGTGAGTTCTATTTTACTCTTTTGGTGAAGTCCTTTGATGCACATAGATTTTTAATTTTCAGTTGTCCCACTTATCTATTTGGTCTATTTTTGTTTGAGTATTTTTTCAAAAATTTTGGTAGTCTGTATATGCTGTGAATTAATGCCCTCACATTTGTCCCTATTTTTTTCATTGATGACCTTCATAATTTTGGGATTCACATTTAGATCTTTAATCCATGCTGAGTTCATTTTTGTATAGGGCATGTGTAAAGGTCTTTTTTCAGCCTTTTGCATATCGCTTTCCAGTTCTGCCAGCACCATTTGTTAAAGAGACTGTCTTAACATGCAATATGCCTAGGCA
>NW_006408576.1:9097847-9112294 GCF_000296735.1 Chrysochloris asiatica
GTCTGTCAGATAACATACATATTGCCAACTTAAATTTGAATTCTGCATAAATATTAAATAATATTTAAATATAAATAGAATACCTGAATTAATTTAACATTTGTTTTTAAATAATCACATTTATTGTATTCATAAATACTATAATGTCAGAGAAGTAACAAGAAAGCGAAAGACCTGTGGCTTCTTTTGAAGGTTCTTTGGCTTTCCATTGTTCTAAGAGAAGTGAAGAGAAAGAGAAAAAGAGCTGAGTGAAGGAAAGAATGACAACCTTCTTTCTAGCCAGACTGTTTATAGTCAATAACCTATCATTCTAATTGCACAGCATCTAGAATATTTGAGGGATTGTGGGATTCATGATTGTATCCAAGGTTAGAGGCACAAAAATTTTACTAGACTTTGAACTGAGAGACATTTAGCTAAGTTTCTGAATGTTAAGTACCAGTCCTTCCCATCCCACAGACTGCCTTATATCCCTACCAAGTAAAATAAAGCCACCAATTCCGACTTCACAAAAAGAAGAATCTTGAAATTATTTCAGTTTTGCTTATATTTTATGGAGCATGCACTAAAATTTCATTCACTGTTTTTTGACATTTAATTTTAACTATTGTTGATAATAAGTGCCGTTGAGTCAACTTCAGCTTATAGTGATCCTGTATAGTGTTTCCGTGGAGCTTTTCCATGGTGGGTTTGAACTGCTGACCTTGAAGTTCCCAGTCCAGTGTTGATCCTACATTACTGTACCAACTAGGAATTATGTATTCTAAATGCTGAATCTGCTAGTCCAATCACCATATATTGCTGTATGTCCTTTGTTTTTACATCTTCTGATAATATAGACTTGTCTTAGTTATGCCACACTACCATCATCATTCTTTCTTCAGGGTCTTGGCCATTATTTCCATCTGCATATTTCCACAGGCAGAAATTTGATCTATTTTATATTCTCAGCCATGAGTCAAACACCATTCTTATGGAAACCTCTCTGATTGGTTCGCTGTGGTGGTGGTAGTTGTTAGGTACTGTCAATGTGATCCCAATTCATAGTGACCTCAGGCACAAGAGAATGAAACCCTGTTGGGGCCTGCTCTATTCTCACAAATATTGCCTATTGTTGCAGTCACTCTATCAATCTATCTTATTGAGTCTTTCTCTTTACTCTTACCCACTTTACGGAGCATAATGTCTTTTGGCAAGGAATGTACTTCCTCATAACATGGCCAAAGTTCTACAGACAGAGTTTAACTATTCTTGCTTCAAAGAAGCATTGTGGCTCTCCTTATTCAAACACAGATTTGTTCAATATTCTAGCTGTCCAGAAACATATTTAATATTACTCACTAACACCATAATTCAAATCCATCAATTCACTAAAGTACTTAAAGTCTAGCTTTTGCATTTATAATTGATTGAAATTATCATGAATTTGCTCAGATACACCTTAGTCTTCAAAGTAATATATTTACACTTTAATGCTTCACAAGATCTTTTGCTGGAAATTTGTCCAATGCAATATGTCATTTGAATTCTTCACTGCAGCTTCCATGGATGTTGATTGTAGTTCTAAGTAAAATAAAATTCTTCAATCTTTTATCCATTTATCATGACATTGCTTATTGATCCAGTTGTGAGGATTTTGTTTTCTTTGTGTTTACATATAATCTATAGGGAATGCTTAGTCTCTGATTTTCATTAGTCCTCTTCCCTATCAGCAAGCAACATTGCATTGTCTGCATATTGTAAATTGTTAATGAATTTTCCTTAAATCTTGATGCCATGTTTTTCTCATATAGTCCAGCTACTTGGATTATTTGCTCAGCCTACAAATTGAATAAGTATGGTGAAAGGATGCAACCCTAATGCACACACTTACTGATTTTAAATCAAACAGTATCTCTTGTACTACTTTAATGACTATCTTTTAGTCTATATACTGATTAACATGAGCATAATTAAGCATTTTGGAAACTCTGTTATTCATAATGTTATCTATGATTTGTTATGAGCCACTCGGGTGAATTACTTTGCATAATCAATAAAATACAGATAAACTTTTTTTTTTTAATCTGCTCTACTTTCAGCCAAGATCCATCTTACTTCAGGAATGATATCCATCATTCCATATCATCTTCTGAATGCAGCTGAATTCCTGGCAGTTCCATTTTGATGTACTGCTGCAACTGTTTATTAATTATCTTTGCAAGACTTCACTTGTGAGTAATATTAATGACACTGTTTAATAATTTCTGCATTATCTTGAGTCACCTTTCTTTGGATTAGGCAGGAATATCAATCTCTTCCAGTGGTTAATCAGGTAGCTGTCATTCAAACTTCTTGACTTATACAAATAATTACTTCTAGAGTGTTGATTGCATTTGTTTGTTGAAACATCTCAGGTAGTATTCCAATAGTTCCTGGAGGTTGCTTTTCACGAATGTATTCAGTGAAGCTTGGACTTCTTCCTGCAGTAACATTGATTTTTTTCTCATATTTGCTGTTGTTAAGTTCCATTGTGTTCCAGCTCGTACTAACCCTGTATAGGGACTACAAGAATGACTAGTGAGTTTGAACCACTAACCTTGTACTTCAAACTGACCTTGTGATCCAGTGCTTTATCCTACAGCACCACAACAGTACTCTATATACTACCTCCTAAAATTGTGGATGTTGATCAAATTATTTTTATTACAGTGACTTTGTGTTTTCCTTCCATTATCTTTTAATGCTACCTTTGTCAGTCAATATTTTGCCCATAAAATCCACTAATATTGCCACTCAAGGGTTAAATATTTCCTTCAGTTCTTTCACCTTGAAAATTGCTTAATGTGTTTTTCTAGATTGGTCTTATAGATAGACAGTATCTGCATTCTGTCATTTTAATTCATTATAAAAATTAATATGATCACATTGTCCTAAGACTGTAAACAAATGCCAAAAATGATCCATATTACAAATGTCAAATAGAAATTGGATATGAAAAGTAAAGAAGTTCTTAATATATACTGAATAAGAATATAACATCTAAAAATAAATTATACATTAGGAAAATATATACACTTACTATATAAAATATATTGTTTAGATTATCTGATTGAAACCTCAGAATATGTTTTACTTATTAAGGCTTTTTTCTCTCTTTGCCTGTTTCCATGTGTCTGTGTGTGAGAAAACAACCGATTTGCAGGACTATTAGTAAAATGAAGTCCACAAAGTATTTCAAGATGTGAAATAAATCCATCCCCTTCTAGTGAATGCTTTGGAAATAACATTCATTTGAATATCTGGTTATTGCAGTTTAAATTTGTGATTTACTGTAAGATAGCCCTAGTTTGGAGTCCTGGTGTGGTGCACTGGACTGCAAAGTCAGTTTGAACCACAAAGTCAGTGATTCATGTTCACCAACTGCTCCTTGGAAACCCTATACAGGCTTGCTATGGATCAGAACTGACTCGAAGACAATTAACAATAACAACAAAACAATGATCCCAGTTTACAGAATGATATGTTTGTATTTCTTGGTAAATTTTCATTTTACTTTTTAGCTTTTGATTGGAATTGAGAAAAGGTTTATAAGCAAATCAGTTTTCCATTAAACAATCCCTAACATTTTCCTTCATTTAATTGATTTTAATGTCCTCAATGTAGCATCAGTCACCCTCCTTTCCATGTTTCCTATTTCCATCTCTCTTTCTTTCTTAATCCTTCCTACCTTCTGAACTTTGTCCTTGGACTAATGCTGCCCTTTTGACCTTAAATGGTTGATCGTTTTAAGGAATAGATATCTCATCAGTGTTATTATTAACCTTAAAGATCTGCCAAGTGTTAAGCTGAAAATGGAGTCACAGAGGTGAGTTCAGTGCCAGCCCTGAAGGGGGATTAATGGCCAGAGTTTCAGAGAACATAGCAATCTCTATCATACAAATTAGTCTCATCTTTAAAAAATATATATTTTTTATAGTTTTGAGTTTGTGTTACAGTTTTATTCCACTTTATATAGGATCTTCTCTCATGATCCTTTTCAGAGCACTCAGTTGTGATAACCAAACACCATCTAGTTTTTCTGATCCCAGAGTCATAGAGGCTGAGATTCATATGATCCATTAGTCCTTTGGACAGATTGTTTCCAAGTGTCTTTATTTTTTTTCACTCTTAGCTGTGACTGGTGAGCGACCAATAGTTTTACCTTAGATGGTTGCTCAAAAGCTTGTAAGCATTAAGTTGTTGTTGTTAAGTGCCGTCGAGTCGGTTCCGACCCATAGCGACCCTGTGCAGCATTTCCGAGGCTTGTAAATCTTTACAGGAGCAGAAAGCCTCATCTTTCTCCCGCGGAGCAGCTGGTAGTTTCGAACTGCTAAGGTTGCGGTTCGCAGCCCGATTCGTAACCACTATGCTACCAGAGCTCCTTAAGTAGCTACTCAAAAATGTAGGATGTAGAACTTCTGCTTGTTGTTAAGGCTGTTGTGGCGATTGATTTTTGTGTTACCTGAGAGATCATCTCTGTGGTCCAATACTCATTTCCTTACAGTTTTTGGTTATTTCGCTGTATGTTCTACTATATTCATGTGTAGATTTGCAGTATGTGTATATACAAATGTAGAAATAAGATGGCATAATGTTTGCAT
Source organism: Chrysochloris asiatica (assembly GCF_000296735.1). Taxonomy (NCBI): domain Eukaryota; kingdom Metazoa; phylum Chordata; class Mammalia; order Afrosoricida; family Chrysochloridae; genus Chrysochloris; species Chrysochloris asiatica. Next base: position 9,102,470 of record NW_006408576.1, read on the forward strand.
TGTTAAAAAACTGACTGGACTTCAAATACCCACTAATAAATGGAATCTGCAATGGAAAAAGTATGAATCTAGGAAAATTGGGAGTAAAAAAAAATAAAAATAGAATGCAAAAAGATCAATTTCCTAGGCATTAGTGAGCCAAAATGGATTGATACTGGCCACTTTATATAGGACATTTGTATTTGCTTATTATACCATAAATGATAAACTAAAGAGGAATGGCTTAATATTCATCCTTTAAAAAAACATTTCAAGATCTCTCTTGAAGTATAATTTTTTTTCTGTGATAATATCCATACACCTACATGCAAATCAGTTCACAACAATATTATTGAAATGTATGCACTAGTCATTAAGTACAGTGATAATGAAATAGAAGAATCATAACAATGTTTTCAATCTGAAATTGATCAAACATTCAATCAAGATGCATTGGTAAGTACTGGTAACTGAAATGAGAGGTTGGAAACAAAGAGGAAGGATCAGTAGCTGGAAAATATAGCCTTGGTGATAGAAATGATGGTGTAGATAACATGGATAGCATTTTGCAAGACCAATGATTTATTCTCTGCAAATACCTGCTTTCAACAACATAAATTGTGACTATATACATCGAACTAACTTGATGGAATACACAGTAATCAAATTGACTTTATCTGTGGGAAAAGATAATGGAGAAACTGAATATCATTAGTCAAAACAAGGTCAGAGGTCAACTTTGGAAAAAAACATCTATTGATCATATGCAAATTCAGGCTGAAGCTGAAGAAAATTAATACAAGATTTTCATGCAATAGTCACTGATGACTGAAGACCAGAAGAGCTGTGTGATGACATCAAGAACACCACATACAAAGAAAGCTAAAGGCATTAAAAAGACAAGAAAGAAAGAAAGAAAGAAAGAAAGAAAGAAAGAAAGAAAGAAAGAAAGAAAGAAAGAAAGAAAGAAAGAAAGAAAGAAAGAAAATGAATGTCAGAATAGACTCTGAAACTGGAAGATGAAGAAAAGAGTTCAACAGAAAATTTCAAAAGGCAGCTTGAGAAGACAAAAGTATTTTAGTAAATATGCAAAGACCCTAAATAAGAAAACTGTAAGAGAAGAAACCCTCAGTATTTCTCAAGCTGAAATAACTGAAAAACAAAAACAAAAACAAAAACCCTTCAATCCTAGGGTTGTAATATTTCAGAATTTTATGAGCAAAATATTGAAGAATGCAGGAAACATCAAAAGATGAAAGTAAAACACAGTGTCATTGTACCAAAAAGAATTGGTGAATGCTTAAAAAGTTTGCATTACATATAATCAAGTACCAGTGGTTTTGAAGGAAGAAGTCCAATCTGCACTAAAGGCATTGGTAAAAACCAAAGTGCTAGGAACTGAAAGAATAGAAATTGAAATGTTTCAACAAATTAATGAAACACTGGGGGAGATCATTCCCACTGGCCAACCAGTGGGAAGCATTTGTGCCCATTCCAAAGAAAGATGACAATATAATATGAAAATCACCGAAAAAATATCAGTATCATATGCAGGCAAGTTTTGCTGAATATAATTCAAAAGCTGTTGTAGCAGAAAAAACAGAGAGCTGCCAGAAATCCAAGCCAGATTCAGAAGAGTATTTGGAACTAGTGATATCTCTGATGAAATCAGATAGATTTTGGCTGAAATCTGAGAGTATATGAAAGATATTTATTTGTGCTTTATGGATGGACTATGCAAAAAACTTGACGATGTGGACCTTACCAAATTGTGGCTAACTCTACAAAGAATACATAATCCAGAACATTGAATTTTGCTCAGAAGGAGCCTGCACATGGATCAAGAAGCAGTAGAACAGAACAAGGGGATACTGATGAGCTTAAAGTCAGGAAAGCTGTGCACCAAGTTTGTATGTTTTCATCATAGTTATGCAATATGAATGCTGAGCAATTATTCTGAGAAGCTGGATTATATGAAGAACAAATTGACAATAGCATTGGAGGAAGACAAATTTAAAAACTGTAATATGAAGATGACACAACCTTGCTTGCTGGAAGTAAAGAGTACTTGAAATACTAACTGAAGAAGATCAAAGACTACAGTCTTCATTATGGGATGCATCTCAATGTAAAGAAAGTGAAAATCCTCACAACTGGATCAATAAGCAACATCAGAGACCTCATTTTGTTTAGATCCACAATCAACAGCCATCAAGAAATCAAAGGACATTTTGCATTAGGCAAATTTGCTGCAAAAGACCTCTTTAAAGTGTTGAAGAGCAAAGATATTATTTTGAGGACTAGGGTGTGCATGCCCCAAGCCATGGCATTTTCAATTGCCTTATATGTATGTGAAAGTTGGACAATGAATAAAGATGACCAGAAAAGAATTGAAGCATTTGAATTATGGTGTGGGACAGGAATATTGAAAGTACCATGGATTCTCAGAAGAACAAATAAATTTGTCTTGGAAGAAGTATAGTCAAAAATGAGGATACTAGGCTTTGTCTTTTTTACTTTGTATATGTTTTTAGGAAGGAAAAATCCCTGGAGAAGTATATCATGTCAGGATAACTACACGGCATGCAAAAAAGAAGAAGATTCTACCAAGACAGTTTGACAGAGTGGCAGTCAAAAATGGGCTCAAAGATAACACTATTTATAGACTAGCAGAGGATCAGGCAGTATTTCAGTTTGTTATGCAGAGGGTCACCATGAATTGGAACAAATTCATACCTCTTCAATCTTTAGTAACCATGTTCCACTAGTTCAAAAGTTTATATTTAAATGACAAGGAGATGAATATTTGGAATTTTGTTATCTGCTTCATCTTACTTATGCCTAGCCATTCAACCACCATTGTTGTCATTGTTAGGTGCCATCTAGTTTGGCACCAAAACATAGCAACCTTATGTACAGTAGAAAGAAACACTGCCCGATCCTGGGCCAACCTTATTACTGTTGCCACATTTGAGTCCATCGATGCTGCCACTTGGCCAATCCATCTAGTCGGGGATCTTCCTCTTTTTCTCTGACACTCCACCTTACCAAACATCTCCAGTAACTGGTCCCTCCTGACAATATGTCTGAAGTATGAGAGTTGAAGCTGGTCCATCTTGGCCTCCAAGAAGCACTCTGACTGCATATCTTCCAGAACAGATCTATTGGTTCTTCTGGCAGCCCATGGCATTTTCAATATTCTACTCCAACACCATAACTCAAAAGCATCAATTCTTCTATGGTCTTCCTTATTTACTGTCCAGCTATCACATGCATATGAGGTTATTGAAAATATCATGGCTTGGGTCAGGCACACCTTAGTCCTCAAGCTGACATCTTTGTTCTTCAACACTTTAAAAAGGTCCTGTGTAGCAGATATGCCTAATGCAATATAATACATTGTTTGATTTCTTGGCTGCTGCTTCTGTGAGTGTTGATAGTTGATCCAAAAAGAATGAAGTCCTTGACAACTTCAATCTTTTCTCCGTTGATAAGAATGTTGTTCATTGGTTCAGTGGTGAGGATTATTGTTTTCTTTACATCGAAATGTAATCCATACCGAAGGCTATGCTCTTTGATCTTCATCAGTAAATGTTTTAAGTCCGCTTCACTTTCAGCAAGCAAGGTTGTATCATCCACACATTGCAGGGTGTTAACGAGTCTTCCTCCAATCCTGATGCCATGTTTTTCTACATATAACCTAGTTTCTTGGATTATTTTCTCAGCATACAGGTTGAATAAGTATGGTGAAAGAATACAACCTTGTCGCACACCTTTCTTAATTTTAAAACATTCAGTATTCCCATGTTTTGTTTGAACAACTGCCTCTTGGTCCATACTCATATGTCTCAATGTTGTCCATAGCTTGTCATGATCCACACAATTGAAAGCCTTTGCATAGTCAATAAAGCACAGGTCAACATCTTTCTGATATTCTCTGCTTTCAGCCAAGATCCATCAGATATCAGCAATGATATGCCTCATTCCACAGCCTCTTCTGAATCTGGCTTGAACCTCTGGAAGTTCTCTGTCAACATATGCTTGCTGCCATTTTGTATTATCTTTAGTAAAACTTTACTTGCATGGGATATCAAAGAGATTGTCGGATGTTTACCGCATTCTGTTGGGTCAATTCTCTTTGGAATGGGCACAAATAAGGATTTTTTCCAATCATTTGGCCAGATAGTTGTCTTCCAAATTTATTGGCATAGATAAGTGAGTGCCTTCTGTGCCACCTCACTTTCTTGAGTGATTTCAATTTTTATTCCATCAATTTCGGATGTCTTTTCTTTGCCAATTCCTTCAATGCACCTTGGATTTCCTGCTTCAGTATCATTGGCTCTTGATCATCTGCTACCTCTTGAAACGATTGACCATCAACCATTTGCTTTTGGTACAGTGACTCTGTATATTCCTTCCATCTTCTCTTAATGCTTTCTGCATCATTCAATAATTTGCCCAGTGAATCTTTGAGTAATGAAAGTCGAGGCTTGAAAATTTTCTTCAGTTCCCCCAGCTTGAGATATGCTGAGTGTCTTCTTTCTATTTGGTTTTCTGATTCCAGATCTTTGCCCACTTTGTTGTAACATTTGCCTTAACTTCTCAAGCTGATCTTTGAAATTTTCTGTTCAGCTCTTGGACCTCCACATCTCATCCATTTACTTTAGCATCTCTATGCTGGCAAGCAAGTTTAAGTGTCTCTTCTGACATCCATTTTCTTGTGTTCTTAATGACTTTTTGCTTTCTTCTTGTATGATGTTCTTGATGTCATCCCACAACTCTTCTAGTCTTGGGTCTTTAATGCTTTATGTATCAAATCTGTTCTTCAGATGTTCCCTAAATTCAGGTGGGATATAAAAGGTCATATTTTGGCTCTAGTGGACTTGTTTTCATTTTCTTCAGCTTCAGTTTGAATTTGCATATGAGTAATTTATGGTTTGTTCTACAGTCTGACCCTGGCCTTGTTTTCACTGATGATATGGAGCTTTTCCATTGCCTCTTTCCGCAGATGTAGTCAATTTGATTTCTATGTATTCCATCTGGTGAGGTCCATGTGTATATTTGTCTCTCATGCTGTCTAAGGAAGGTATTTGAAATGAACAAATCATTGGTTTTGCAGAATTCTATCAGGAGTTCTCCAGCATCATTTCTATCACCAAGGCCATATTTTCCAACTACTGATCTTTCCTTTTTGCTCCTAACCTTTGCATTCCAATTACCAGTAATGATCCATAGATCTTGATTGCATGTTTAATCAATTTCAGGTTGAAGAAGTTGGTAGAATTATTCTATTTCATTCTCACTGGCTATAGTGGTTGGTGCATAAATTTGAATAATAGTGGTATTAACTAGGCTTCCCTGTAGGCGCATGGATATTATCCTATCACAGAGAGCGCTGTAGCTCATGACTGATCTGGATATATTCTTTTTGACAATGAATGCAACATTATTCCTCTTCAATTTGTCATTTCTGGCAGTGTAAACCATGTGGTCATCAGATTCAAAATGGCCAATACCAGTCCATTTCAGTTCACTACTGCCTAATATATCAATGTTTATGTGTTCCATTTCATTTTTGGCAACTTCCAAAATTTGCAGATTCATTCCTCATACATTCCATGTTCTGATTTTCAATGGATGTTTACAGCTGTTTCTCTTCATTTTGAGTTGTGCCCTATCAACAAATGAAGGTCTCCTGGGCTTTTCTCCCAGTGGCTTTACTCCATTTGTGTCATCATGGTCAACTGTACTTTGAGGAGGCAGCTCTTCCCCAACCTCATTTTGAGTGCCTTCCAACCTGGGGGGCTAATTTTCTGGCACTATATCTGACAGTGTTTCTCTGCTATTCATAAGGATTTCAGTGACTAAATATTCAGAAGTAGTTTGTGACTCCTTTTTCCTAGTCTGTCTTTGTCTAGAATCTCATCTGAAACCTGTCCACCATGGGTGACCCTGCTGGTATTTAAAATACCCATAGCATAACTTTCAGAGTCACAGCAACTCACAAGTCACCACAGTACAACAAACTGACAGATGAGTGGTGCAAAGAAATAGCTAGCAGATGCCTCCTTCTCTGTGTCATCTTGAACTTTTCTTTATCCACACAGCCATAGATGTGCTTGGTGTCAGTTATTATAGTTCTTTCCACTGCCAAAATAGATTTTAGTGTAGGAGAGCACACCTGGGCTATGCATGAAAATTAAGAAGTCCCCCTCACCAGAAATTTTGACTCTTTTTTTGAAGGATATGCAATGTGTAAGCCTGGAATTAGTGCTGTAGACCTTTCCCTCCTTCTATCATTACAGAAAAAGGTAAACAGAATTCTGTCAGGGGGTGGAGAAAGCAGGAAGTAAAAAAGTGTTGCCACCACTCTTCAGTCAAATTCTCACTTTGTAGTGACTTGCAAACCACTGTGATACTGGAAAATATGACACTGGTATTTTGAAATTTGGCATGGTCATCCATGGTGGCAAGATTTCAGCTGAACTTCCAGAGTAAGACAAATTCAGAAGGAGAGACAGACTGCTTCTGAATGTTTAGTCACTGAAAATCTTATGAATAGCTGTGAAACACTGTCAACTAGGACCAGAATATTGAACATTGGAAAATAGAATGTACACAGTATAAATCTAGAAAATTGGAAGTCATTAAAATGAAATGGAACACATAAACATCAGTATCCTAGATATTAGTGAGCTAAAGTAGACTGGTATTGGCCATTATGAATCTGACAATCACATGGTTTGCTATGCCTGGTATGACAAATTGAAGAGGAATGGCATCGCATTCATTATCTAAAGAACATTTCAAAAACTATTTTGAAGTATAATGCTGTCTATCTATGGTAAAGGAACTCTGGTAGCATAGTGGTTATGCATTGGGCTGCAAACCTCAAGGTCTACAGTTTGAAACTACCAGCTCTTCCACAGGAGAAAGATGAGGCTTTCTGCTCCCATAAAGATTTACAGCCTCAGAAACCCTGTGCAAATTTGCTGTCAGCTGGAACCAACTCCACAGCACATCACCACCACCACCATCTATGATAGGATAATATTAAGCAAGTCGAGTTAAAACCACTATTATTCAAATTTATGCACCAACCACCAAACCCAGTGATGATAAAACTGAAGAATTCTACCACCTTCCACAGCATAGAAGGATAATGCACTGGACTGCAAGGTCAGATTCAACCGCAAGGTCAGCAGTTCAAACTCACCGTCTGCTCCTTGAAAACACTATACAGAGTAGCTGTTAGTTGGAATTGACTCAATAGCACTTAACCACAACAACAACTAACTTCTACAATCTGAAATTGATCAAACAAACACTTAAGATGTATTACTAATTACTGGTGATTAGAATGCAAAAGTTGAAAGCAAAGAAGGATTGTTGTTGTTGTTGTTATGTTCTGTGGAGTCAGTTCTGACTGATAGCGACCCTGTACAGGGTTTCCAAGGCTGCAAATCTTCACGGGAGCAAAAAGCCTCATCTTTCTCCCGTGGAAAAGCTGGTAGTTTCAAACTGCTGACCATGAGATTCGCAACCCAATGGAAAATATAACCTTGGTGATAGAAACAATACTGGAGATTACATGATAGAATTTTTCAAGATCCATGACATATTCACTGCAAGTACCTTTTAAAACAACATAACAGACAATTATAAACATGGACTTCACCAAATGGAATGCACAGAAATCAAAGTGACTTCATCTGTGGAAAGAGAGTGGAAAAGCTCCGTATCACCAGCAAAAACAAGGCCAAGGTAAACTATGGAATAGACTATCAGTTGCTCATGTGCAAGTTCAGGCTGAAGCTGAAGAAAATTAAAACAAGTCCAGGAAAGCCAAAATATGACTTTTAAGATATCCCACCAGAATTCCAAGACCATCTCAAGCTCAATGTTGATGCATTAGACACTAATGATTGAAGACCAGATAGTTGTGGGTTGACATCAGGAACATCAAACAGGAAAAAAGCCAAAGGTAATTAAGAAGATAAAGAAGAAAGGAAAGACAAAATGGATGTCAGAATAGACTCTGAAACTTGTTTTCCAGTATAGAGATGATGAAGCAAATTGAAAAAATAAGAAGATAAAAAAGCTAAACAGAAAATTTCAAAGGGCATCTTGAGAAGACCAAGTCAAACATTATATTGAAATGTGTAAAGATCTGGAGTTAAAAAATGAAAAGGAAAGAATATACTTAGCATGTCTCAAGCTGAAAGAACTGAAAAAAAATTTAAAAAATCAAGCTTCCACTTGAAATATTGAAGGATTCTTTGGACAAAATATTAAATGATGCCAATAACATCAAAAGAAGACAAGACATTCACATAGTAACTGTACCAAAAATAAATTGTCTGTGGTCAATCATTTCAAAACCTAACATGTAAACAAGAGTCAAGAGTACTGATGAAATAAACTCAAACTACATTGAAGGCATTAACAAAAAGCAAGGCTTTGGCACTGGAGGCACTCACTCACCTATGTCCAGAAATTTGGAAGACAGCCACCTGGCCAGCTAATTGGAAGAGATACATACATGTGCCCTTTCCAAAGATAGGTGACCCAGTGAAACTTGGAAATTATAGGACAATATCATTAATATCACATGTAAATAAAATATTGCTAAAGATAATTCAAAAATGACTGCAAAAGTACATTGACAGGGGACTGCCAGAGGTTCAAACCAGGGTAAGATGAAGACATGGAATAAGGGATATCATTGCTGATGCCAGATGGATCTTGAATGAAATCAGATAATACAAGAAAAATATTTAATTGTGTTTTATTGAAAATGCAAAAACTTTTTACTGTGTGTTTTATGACAAGCTATGGACAATATTGCAGAGAATGAGCATTCTGGAACACTAAAATCATGCCCATGAGGAACCTGTACATAAGTCAAGAGGCAGTAATTCCAATACAGCAAGAAGACATCGATTGTCAAAGATTTCATTTTGCTTGGATCAACTGACAACACTCATGGAAACAGCACTCAAGAAATCAAGTGATGTGTTGCACTAGGCAAATCTGCTGCACAAGACATCTTCAAAGTGTTCAAGAGCTAAAATGTCAGTTTGAGGACTAAAGTGCACCTGGTCCAAGCTATGGCAAGTATTTTTAATAGTCTTATATGTGAAAGTTGGACATTGAATAAGGAATACCATAGAAGAATTGATTGATGCATTTGAGTTATGGTATTTGAGAAGAAAATTAAAGGTACTATGAATTGCCAGAAGCATAAACAAATCTGTGTTGGAAGTAGCCAGGAAGGTGAAACTTCATCTCTCATATTTCAGACATATTATCAGGAGGCACCAGTCCCTGGAAAAGGACATTATGCTTAATTAAGTGGAAGGCCTCTGAAAAAGAGGGAGACCTCCAACAAGATGGATTGGCATAGTGGCAGCAACAATGGGCTCAAATGTAACAGCAATTGTGAAGATTGGAGTAGGAACAGAAGACATTTAGTTCTTTTGTACACAGGGTCACTAAGGGTTGGAAAACACTTGAAGGCACCTAAAAACAATAACAACAAACCATAGAACCTTTTGTTGTACAAAAATTTCAAAATGTAATGCCACTATTCTCAACATATTCTCCATTGAGGCCTATTTCATCTCTTTAACACTTCTTAGTTGGCTAAGCATTGGGCTACTAAGGTCAGTGGTTCAAATCAACAGTTTTTCTTGAAGACCTTCTACAGGGTCGCTATGAGTTGGAACCGACTGGGCATTCTTTAAGTTTTAAATGTTCTCTGAGTTTCAAGAACAAAAAGAAGTGAGAAGGAGCAAGATCAGAGCTGTAGATTGGTTGTGGTAAAGTCTCCCATTGAAATTCTCA
>NW_006408576.1:9112394-9114168 GCF_000296735.1 Chrysochloris asiatica
ATATACTGCACAACTTTCCTGGCCTATTTCTTAGCAGTGCAAGTCTCAATTTTCTTAAAAGATCTTCATAGTAAGTCCCAATGATAATCTTGTGTCCTTAGGGAAAATATATCAAGATTATCCTTTGGAATCTAAAAATACAGTCTCCATAACTTTCTAACCTCTCTCTGCCTTGAATTTAACAGGTTAAGCAGATCACCTTGGAAATCACTATTTCAATTGGACCGAAAGAGACTAAGACAAATTTATTACTCTAAAGACACTAAGACAAATGTAACACAAAGACTCTTGTCTGCTGCCATCCACTGCTCTCAAAGACATATTTAAACATGTGCTAGTTGGAATAAATTCATATGTGTATAAATATCAATAATTTTTTACTTAACCTTATACTTACGCAGAGAGATAGAAGGGATGCAGAAAAGAAGAGTTGGCTTTCTTCTTGGGCCCACTCATCCATCCTTAAAATACAGAGTACTTTCAGCTTAAACTCACGTCAAATAGATTATTTTACTTCCCACAGAAATAGTACAATCTAGATAGCCTCATCCACCACTCATCTGTTAGTTTGTAATACTATAATGGCTTGTGATTTGGTGTGATTCTGAAAGCTATGCCACAGGTATTTTAAATACCAGAAGGGTAATCCATGGTGGACAGGATTAAGATGAATTTCCAGACTAAGACAGACTAGGAAGAAGGAGTGATGAACTACTTCTGAATATTTAGTTATTGAAAACCTTATGATTAGCAGAGAAACACTGTCAGATACAGTGTCAGAAAACAAACCCCTCAGGTTGGAAGGCACACAAAATGCAACTGGGGAAGAGCTGCCTTCTCAAAGTAGAGTTGACTGTGATAATGCGAATGGAGTAAAGCCTGTGGGATCTTCATTTGCTGATGGGACACAACTCAAAATGAAGAGAAATAGCTGTAAATATCCATTAATAATCAGAACATGGAATGTAGGAAGTATGAATCTAGGTAAATTGGAAATTGTCAAAAATGAAATGGAACAGCTAAACATGGATATCTTAGGCATTAGTGAACTGAAATTGACTGGTATTGGCAATTTTGAATCTGATGACCACCTGGTTTACTATGCCGGGAGTGACAAATTAAAGAGGAATGGTGTTGAATTCATTGTCAAAAGAACATATCCAGATTAGTCATGAGCTACAGCACTCTCTGTGATAGGATAATAACCATGAGCCTGCAGGGAACCCTAGTTAATACCACTATTATTCAAATTTATACACCAAGCACTAAAGCTAGTGAGGATAGAATAGAAGAATTCTACCAATTTCTTCAATATGAAATTGATCAAACATGCAATCAAGATGTATTTTACTAAAGGTAATGCAGAAACGGCAGCAAGCATACATTGGCAGAGAACTTCCAGAAGTTCAAGCCAAATTCAGAAGAGGCCATGGAACAAGGGATATCGTTGCTAATGTCCAGTGGATCTTGGCTGAAAACAGAATATCAGAAAGATGTTTGCCTGTGCTTTATTGACTATGCAAAGGTTCATCAAAAGATATGGACATGTAAAGTATGAGTATTCTAGAATACATAATTGTGCTCAACTTTCAACATTGTAAAGTATGAGTATTCTGGAACACATAATTTTGCTCATGAGAAATCTATACCTGGACCAAGAGGCAGTTGTTTGAACAGAACATGGAACACTGAATGGTTTAAAATAAAAGAAGGAGTGCGACAAGGTTGTATTCTTTCACCATACTTATTTAACCTGTATGCTGAGCATATAATC
>NW_006408576.1:9116681-9148549 GCF_000296735.1 Chrysochloris asiatica
GTTTCTACCTATAGTTTTATGTATTGCAACGGCTCTGCGAGAAGCCTCGTTCACTGGGTAGAACTATTACATTTTGAATAACAATTTATTTTCCTAATCAGTGGAGGATAGGAGTATCTAACTAATTTTAAATTATGCCAAAAACAGAGGGAAAGAAAAATTAAATAGATATGAAATATATAGGAGTATACATTCATATTGTTTTATCCCTTTTCTTGATATAGAACATGTTAGTGAATATGTCTAGTAAATTTAGGATTTTGAAAAGGAAAAAGAACATATCACCTCTGAATGTAAGTATTTCATAATGTTCACGTCCTGGTGTGGCACTGTGGATTAATGTGCCAGACTGCAAAGCCATTTAACCTGAAAGGTTGGTGGTTCAAGCTCACCCACTGCTCCTTGGAAACCTTATACAGGGTCTCTATGGGTCAGAACCAACTCGACGGCACTTAACAACAACAACAACAATGCTATTAATTTAATATTGGCACATATTGGTTTTCCTCTTTTATATTCTTTTTTTTTGTTCCTTCAAAAAGTAGATAAAATTTGTGCCATGAAAAACACACACACACAACAGAAAAATTTTGACGTCTGAACTAAAATAAAAATTTTAACAAAACTCAGGTGAATTTCTTCCCAAATCACTGAAGCACTGCAACAAGTTTATGGGAATGTTGCCCCACATAAAACAACAATTTTAGATAGATCAGCATGCATTTTAAGGCACGTTGGAAAAACCATCAGGAAGATGATCCAAGTGGGGAACACTGTCAGCCTTAAACTCCAGAAACTGGTGGAAGAAGACCATAGAATTACCATTTATTCGTTTGTTAGCTTCTGAAGTTGAAATCTCACATGGTTCTGCATCCTCAATTCATGTAAATATCTTGGCATTAAGAAAGTTGTCTGGCTGGGTGTCAAAGAATTTCAAGAATATTAGCTAGCTCAAAGAGCTGATATTTCTTTCAAGTCTTTTAATTAAGACTGAAGTTAATAAAGACCATTTTATTGAACAAATCATAACCAAGGATGAGTCTTGAATTTGTCAGAATATTCTAAAGAGCAAAGGGCAATCAAAGCAGTGGCTTCTCAAGGGAACTGCTGGGCCAGTGAAATTCAAGGCAGAGAGATCAGCTCTGGTGACTATGTTTTAATTGTTTAGAGTCTTGGTGTGGCACCATAGGATAAGCACAGATCCTCAATATCTATGTGAACCAGAAGGCTGGTGGTTCAATCTTACTAGCTGCTCCTTGGAAATCCTATATAGGGTTGCTATGAGTTTGAAATGACTCAATAGAACTTAACTACAACAACAAGCTTTTAAATTTGTTATTTAAGAAATGAAATATTCCATTGTGTTATATAGTTGATTGTGATACAGTGGAACAAATGGTCAAACACTCGAATACTAGACAGAAAATACCAGTTTGAATTCACTCAGAGGTTCCTCAGACTAAAGGCCTGTATCTGTTTCTGGAAGATCACAGCTTTGAATACCCTAGGGAACAATTCCACTATGAACACCAGGGGGTCACTATGAGTGGGAAGGGACACAATGATAACTAACAACAACTTTGTGTAAGGCACCATGAGAGACCTTCTAGAGAATAGAATAATAAACATCATACACTTCTTCTCCTGACAATTTGGATCTAGTTTTAAGAGACAGATCAATGTACCATTAGCTACCCTGTAGGCTAATTCACTGGAAGTACAATGAAAAAGTAAAAACAAATTATGATTGGAGAACAGAAATAAAATTATCTTTAAATTTCTCTGGGACTGACAAAATTAAGTAAAGCATAAGTGAAAAATAGACTTTGGATATATTAATTAATTTGTTTATACTGCTTGCTCTGAAAACATTTTAATATGTCTATTTTCCATTACACATTGAAAAACGAGTATAAGTTCAACGAGATCAAACATTAAGAGAAAAGCATTATATGCAAAAGAAATGTGACCTAAAATACTACTGACTTCCTAATAAGTGGTATTGTAAAAAATTGTCTATAAAATTGTGTAGTTAATGTTGCTATAAATGTGAAATGAGATAATGGAAACAGAATAATTTAACAAAATACAAGAAGTTACCCAAAACCAAGAGATATGCTGTCTTTGACTTTTAATATTATTTTAAATAAATTGAAATGCTATACATCTAAATTTGTGTTCTTTTATAGCAACAAAAACTAAAAAGTCACATTGCTAAATAGATATAATTTTAATGCTTGTATAATATTCTTTAATATGAATACATTATGATTATAAATCTATTTTAACATTCTTTTCACGTATATTACCTTTTCTTCAGAAGTTACTGCAATTTAAATTTCTACCACTAGTATGTAAAAGACAGATGTTTGAACTGTTTGCTGGCCTGATGTGAGACAACCATCTTGAACTTTTGCAAGCAGTTTTCTATACAGACAGGACTACTCACCTATTCCTTGATGGGATATTCCTGCTTGCCTGAGAATAAAATGGGGAATGAGTTTCTGATCCAGAAGTAGTTTGTGGTAGCTCTGACAGTGGCTGAAGTCAGTGTCCTTGCTCAAGGTCAGTACTCTTCCAAGTCCAGTGGGCAACTGGAGATGGAGTGGCTGATTATAGAAAGAGTTTCTGCTTGGGCAGGGGTGGCCAAGGATCCAGCACTGCTCCTTTTGCTGGTCTGATAAGGTGGAATTCATGTGCTTCCACGTGGTATCACTTGGTGTCTGATCCACATGAAGGAACAAGGGTTGTGCAGGAGGATCTGTCATTTACTGTTGGGTTGCTGAGATTGGGGGCTGCCCCCAGTCCACTATCTAAATGGAGAGTTGTTTGCAGAAGTTCAAGATGGCTGTGTCACATCACACAAGGCAAGAGTTCACCCATGTTTCTCCTCTCGTGCTGCATTTGTTTAGCTTCTTCTCCTAGTCAGTAGTCAATCCACTACTCTATACTTTCCTCTGATGCTCAGCATTCTAGTATTGCCATCTGTATTTGCTTCACTTGATCTCTTTTGTCATTATAGAGGGTCTATGTGTCTGCCTTGTCCACATCTTTTCTGTGAGACTTTTAATTTTTTTATTTTCATAAATGGCACAGCATTTATTATTTCTTCAAATTGGTTACTGGTTTAGTTCACTTGCTCTGTTACCAGCTAAATGCACAGTTACATTTTCATTTCTGATATATTATATTTTAGTTGTAGGATGTTCTTTTTTATTTTATGATTTTCATTTCTCAGTTAAGATAATACATGTGTTCACCCATTGCAACCATTATTTCATTTAAAATTTCAGTCAAGTTTATAGAAGCTATTTAAATTACTTGTCTGATAATTCCAACAGCTGGATCATTTTAGGGTCTCTTTATATTGATGGATTATTTTTCCTTTGCCACGATTTATAATTTGTTCTACTTTCATAAGTCTAATCATATTTTACTACATGATGAACATTGCAAGGATCCATTGTCATTATCCTTTAGTGGTTTTAAATTTTATTATGGTAGTTTATTAAATATAGTACTGGTGCAGCATTGTAGGATAAGCAATGGATTGCTAAATGTAAGGTCAGTGGTTCAAATCCACCAGTCTCTCCTAGGAAACCCTATACAGAGTTGGAAATGACTTAGCAGCATTTGACAACAATAACAAGTTATTAAATCACAGTTGGATAATCTTGAACTTGTGGAAGTTTGATTCTGGAATTTATTAGGGTCAATAATTAAACATCTTGAGGTACTTACTAAAATACATTTTGGCATTTTTAAAGCTCCAAATTATATCTCTTTCCACTCTACATTATCTGCCTTCTACTTGTTGCTTTCTGTTCTGTAACTTTGGCTCATATGCCATGTTGTTGTTGTTGTTGTTATGTACTGTGGAATCCAATCTGACTCATAGCAACCCTGTACAGGGTTTTGGAGGCTGTAAATCTTTATGGGAGCAGAAAGCTTCATCTTTCTCCCATGGAACAACTGGTAGTTTCAAACTGCTGACCTTCAGGTTTACAGCCTGATTTGTAACCACTATGCTACCAGAGCTCCTTCATATCCCATGTAGAAGTCAGAAAAAGATCTGAGAGTATTTTATACACACATTTGGGGATTTCTAGTCTGTGGTTTAATTTATTTGAGAATTTTTCTCCTAACTTTTGACATATCCCAACTCTGCTTTTCTGCTACTTCATATTAATATTAATGATTATCTATTTGAGTTCTTACCACCTTACATGGTTAAGACTGGGAAGTGCCTAAAACAAAAAGGCAACATAAAACTGACTCTTCTAAGGAGTGTAGTTTTGTTCTTTAAAAAACAAAATGCACATCATTGGCTTAAAATAAATTTAAATATTTTTGAAGCATATATAATATCCTCATGTCCTAGGCATCTCACTCTCTCATATCATCCACTTTTCTGCCTTTTCATGTTCCATGTTTAGAAGATTATGGAGAAATCATGGGATAGCTAAGGTATTTTTATCAATTTGGCTTGGCCTGGATTCTCAGTGGTTTAGCAGTAAAGATGGGATAATTCCTTATGAGATCTAATATAATGTAACCACTTTCCCCATGATATGATCTGATGTGATTAGCCCTAATCTAATGTAATTATCCTATGTGTTCTAAATTCTTATTTCTATGATGTTAATGAGATCAAAGGCAATCTATAGGATTAAGTTGTTTCTTGAGTCAATCAAGAAAGAAGAGCTGGGGTTAGAGTACATCCTTTGAACCTAGGATCCCTGCACTGTCAGGTTCCTATATCCAGAGGACAATGGATGTCAAAACACATCTAAATATCCAAGGAATGTTGGGCCTACTGATGTGGAAAGGCAACAAGGACTTTTCTCAGAGGCAGTGCTGCTCTGAATTTAGAGTTCTAGCTTCTTCAATTGTGAGTACTGTAGGATAAACTCTGGACAGCTAACCACAAGTTCAGCAGTTCAACCTACCAGTTGCTCCTTGGAAACCCTGTACAGGGTCACTATAAGTCAGAACCAACACTATAACACTTAACAAAGACATTTAACAAAGAAATTCATAAAAGCCATTTACTAGTAATATTTCTGTTATAGCACCACAGATAAGACAGGCTGGGAGAGTTTATTTTGACCTGGAGTTTACACTTTAAAAGTCTCGTTCCATATGTTGTTTGTTTGCCATATATGATTTAAGACCTATACCTACTTACACTTGTAGAGAAGATATAGCAGTACCTTAAAAACCTTTTTCTGTGCAAAAATTATGTTGTATACATAAATTGATTTTTGACACTTTAACATTAACAATAAGACAGCTTTAAACAAATGAGAAATAAATTTCTGATCATTTAAGCAAAACCTATACAGCCAATGTCCTAAAATATTTACTTAAAAAAATACTTTTATTTTGCCATACATAAAAGTGATTTCCTTTAAAAATATATTTTTAATAAATTAATATTATTCATAATCATGTTAGATATTTTAATCTTATACTGACCATGGTAGTGGTATAAGAAAAAAGGAATTATGATGGTTATGTAGCCACTCTTGGTCTGTTTACCTCAACTTTCAGGTTTACAGAAACCATTCAGAACTGAGGCCATGGTTTACGAGACTAATTTCAGTTTGCACAAAAGATCCCTTTTAGACTTTCCTGGTAGTGATTACATTATTTGTAAATGTTTAAATGATACAGCTTCATTATTTGGGTTGATCTATTATATCACTGTTCTAGTTGAAGTATTAGATGTTTGTATAGTACTGATGAGCAGCCAGAAAACAAGTCTTTAAGTAAACAAGTTAAAATTAAATAAATTATTTTTAGTATTTTAATGGGGTACCCATTTATTTCAGTTGTGTATCTTCTCATGCGCAGCCTGAGATGTGAAATATGTTTTAGGCATGATTTATCTCTAATTTCAGGAAAAAAAAAATCACAGAATGTTAAAGGAACATTGGAGGATCACATTAATATCACTAATCAAGGCATCCTTGGCAAATAATTTGTGTAATCATACATAATTAATCTTCACAATACTGCTTTATAGTAGTAGCAAAATAGAAATTAACATCCTTGGTTAACAGAAGAGTTAACAGATGGAAATATGATGACTTTGATTTGCCTTCACTTCTATTATAATAGAGAAAGCACTAGAGAATATGTAGCCACATTAGTTTAGTAAATGTGAAGAAAATTAATCAAAATTTTAATTTGGTAATAATTATTGTTAACTGTACAGAAAGGATTACTTCTATCATGCAATCATATTGCTTGATAAGCAAAATCAACCTGGTTCTTAGGAGTGAAGTTAACTAACAAGAATCTCTTTTGAATAAAATGTTAATAGTTGTGTTTTTCAATTCATTTTGTTAAGTGTCAAACACTGAATTGATTAGCACATGATAATATATTAAAATTAGTGAGCCAAATGGTTGTCATTAGAAAGCTTTGTAAAGTTATCAGAATATACACATTCAAGGTTTGTGATCTTATTTCACTTGAAAT
This sequence comes from Chrysochloris asiatica, assembly GCF_000296735.1. Taxonomy (NCBI): domain Eukaryota; kingdom Metazoa; phylum Chordata; class Mammalia; order Afrosoricida; family Chrysochloridae; genus Chrysochloris; species Chrysochloris asiatica. The sequence continues at coordinate 9,123,168 of NW_006408576.1, forward strand.
AAGAAAGGAACATTACTGGGTTTAAACTAAGTTCTATGTTTCAAATGGTGAAATTTCCTTTGATGGGTATTTTTTATCCAGAATACTCAAAAATATATATTAAGCCATGTAGTTGTAACCCACATATTTGTATATTCTCCATTATGAGATTTCACTGTAATAACAGCAAAGGAAGATCTTTAAAAAATGTCAGTGAGGGAAATTGCAGAAAGTAGGTATCACAAGCTCATTTATGTACACACAGCCCATATATGTGAAATGATAAAATCATTTTCAACATCTGTGAATTTAAATATGAAGGGATGGATGACTATGATCATCACAGAATTGAAGAAATGTTTCAAAAAGAAAAACAGATAAGCAGGAAAATAATTATTTTCAGAAAAAATATAAGTAAAATGGATATTATGCAATGTGAATATTTGAATAGATTTGAGGAGATAATATAGTAAAGGAACAATCTAAAATTAAGAAACAGAGACTGATGGCAGACTAGACAGACACACTTTACAGAGTTTCTGCAACAAAGATAACAAAGACACATGAAACACACACAAATGAAAACTCTGGAACCCGGAATTTCAGAGGAAAGGTTAAAGACATGGATTAAGTGCTTGCTGAGAGGAGAAGCTAATCAAGGATGGCGAGAGTGGGAGGGTTACTCATTAACAGCCAGCCAGACATGCTCAACCATCTTGAAATTTTTGAGCAATTTTGGCAACAGGATGTGGTCTGACTGCAGATTCACAGAGGCTCTGAGAAATGGATTGATTCTTTCTTTTTTCCCATGCTCCCTTGATGACCAGAGATGAGGGTAGCTCCCAACCTTATCCACCCCAAGCGCAAACCCTGCTATCTGGGAGTTCATAGCCATACCAATTTGAGGCTGGAACGAGCTGTACTGCATTGGTGTGCTATTTTGGTGCTTGGATTCAGGTAGGTTCAGCTATAGCGCTTCAGACCCCAGAATCATCAGACCAACATTTAACAAGTCACCCTGTCCCCAGTTGCCCTGTGGTCCTAAAAGACACTGAAACCAACCCATCAAGGCCCTTACAAACTACTTCTGGATTGAGTACCCTAAATATTGATAACAGAGATGGTGATAGGAACTCCATCAGGGCCAGGAACTCTGTTGTTACATCCCTATCACACCCAACTTGTGAGCCTCTTGGCTTGCAGGAGTCTCCAAGAGATTTTTCCTCTCCTGGTCCAACAGCTGCATTGTTTTTGTTTTGTTTTATTTTTGTGTGTTTGTTTTCTTCCTTTTGTTGTTTCACTGTTTTTAATTTGTTTATTCTTTTCCTCCTCTTTCTCTTTCCATTTCCTTGAAATTCATTCTTTCTCTCTTGGCATTATTTTTCTTGGCTGTCTTCTGCCTCTCATTTCCTCTCTTCTTTTCTTCTCTCTCTTTTTTTTTTCTTTGCTAATCTCTACTCTCTCCTTTTCTCCCTGTTTTTCTTTTGTTTTTTTCTTCATTTCTTTTTTCTTTTATTTTCTATTTTACTGTTCTTTCTATAACACCATTTTCTTGTCCATATATTCTCTTTTTATTTTTTCTTAAGTTTTTTTTTTTTATTTCTTCCTTTAATTTTCTGTCTTACTATTCTCTTCTATAGTTCAATTTTCCTGTCTATTCTCTTCCATAGTTCAATTTTCCTCTTCCTCTTTTGTCTTTATAGTAGCTGCTTATTTTTATTTCTTTATATTCTCTAAGGAGCTCTGGTAGCGTAGTGGTTACGAATCGGGCTGTGAACCTTAAGGTCAGTGGTTCGAAACTACCAGCCGCTCCGCGGGAGAAAGATGAGGCTTTCTACTCCCGTAAGGATTTACACCCTCGGAAACCCTGTACAGGGTCACTATGGGTCGGAAACGACTCGACGGCACTTAACAACAACAACATTCTCTATTGTTTTCTTTCCATTGTTGGTTCCTTGTTTGTTTATTCTGTTTCATTTTCATGTGTCTGTCAGGAGGCTTTTTCTCTCTCCCACCCAACAAGATACAGCACCATGTGCATAAAATCCAGCAAATAACATACCTTCTACAGCTCCTCCCAATGAACAAGAGCCAAAACCAATTCCTATAACACCTAAACAAAGATATGCATCAGTCAACATCATCCAAATCCACCCTAAACTGAGATGCATGAACAGCAAACAAGAATGTTATACACACTTTCATTCTCTAACTATAAACACAGGAGAGAGTCTAAGAACCTTCAACATATATTCATCAATTCAATACAAATATGGCAACCCCACAATGCCCAGAAACAACACACAAGTTTAGCTTTCATGAAGAAATGAGAGAATGATTCAAATAAATTACTAAGATCCAGAGCCAGAAAACCTTTCTGAGGAAGCAAAGGTAGGGAAAGTAATCGAAAAAAAAAAAATTGAAAATATGATATAAAAGTAGTTTCAAATAATTGAAAGAAAGAATGCAAGGAGAACACAAATTAAAATTTAGAAGAATTTAGGAAGACACTACAAAAACAAACAAATAAAATAAATGTAGAATTTTATATAAAATCTGCAATTAGAATACAGAAAATTGATACTAAGATTTTAGAAATGGCCAATACACTGAAATGGCAAAAGAGTAGATTTGAATCAATGGACGCCTGAATTAGTGAGTTAGAAGATAAACCTCTCAATACAAAAAAGTAATCAGACAAAATAATGGAAAAATATGAAGAAAGTCTAAGAGTTATGTGGGAGACCATTACTTCCTGAACAGGAGAAGGCAATAAAAGACACAGAGAAAATTGTTAAACTAAAACATCCTTAAAATCATGAAAGACAAGAAGTTGAACATACCCCAAACAAGACAGATTCCCAAAGAAAATCACCAAGACAGAACATAATCAAACTTTCTAAAACTAAAATCAGAGAAACAATCCTGAGAGCCGCTAAGGAGAAATGACAAAGGAGAACTAATAAGACTAAGCTATGATGTCTCAGCAGAAACTTTGCATGCAAGAAGGCATAGGGATGACATATACAAAAATCTGAAAAAGAAAAGAAAAAAAAAAAAAAAAAAGCTGACAAGAATCATCTACCCAGCAAAACTGTCCCTCAAATGTGACTGTGAAATTAGTGCTATTCCTGATCAACAGAAATTAAAGAAATGTGTAATGGCCATTTTGTAAAGACCAGACCACTTTACAAATAATGCTCAAAGGTATTCTTTGGACCTAAACCCAACAATAGCAGACAAAAACCTGAGATTATGATACATGATCATACTACCAGGAACTCAATCCTGGTATTCAAGTATTTAAAGTAAAACAAATCTACAAGATTGAAAATATGGAACCAGACATAGCAATTTATAATGAAGTCAAGTACAATGCAAATAAAAAGAATAGTATAGAGATAGACTTCCAAATGGCAGGGAACTCAAGTATATTTCAAGATAAAACATATTGCTTTAAACAAAATTAATTAATAACATAATAACCTCAAAGAAAATTAATACACCTGCACATCAAAATAACAGAAATGAAAAGAAAAAGAAAATCCATATATCTGGAACAAAGGAACCAGCAATACCACAAACACACACACACACACGCAAACACACACAACAAACTGGCAGCAATAAGTTCATACCTATTGATAATTACACTGAATATAAATGGATTACATACACCAATCAAAAGACAGAGAGAGTGGAACTGTTAACAAAATTGTTGTTGTTATGTGCCATGGAGTCAGTTTCAACTCATAGCGACCCTGTACAGAGATTCTGAGGCTGTAAATCTTTACGGGAGCAGAAAGCCTCATCTTTGTCCTGTAAAACAACTGGTAGTTTCAAACTGCTGATCATGAGATTAGCAGCCCCATTCGTAACCACTACACTACCTAGGATTCTTCAATATACTGTCAAAAAAAGATTCATAAAAAGGATGGAGACAAACTAAATGCCCATCAACAGAAGAATGGTTAAATAAACTTTGATACATACACACAACTGAATTCTACTCAATACTAAAGAATAACTGTAAATCTGTGAAACACCCCCCAACCTTGTTGCAACTGGAGTACTTTATGCTGAGTGAAATTAGTCAATAACAAAAGGGTAAATAATGTATAAGATCAATGTTGTAAAGGTTTAAGGAATGGTTTTCTTGTAAAAGACATAATGTATGATGGTTACAGGTGGGAGAGGGGAAGCAAAATTATTCACAGTATTGAGGGTAGACACATGTGATCATGTGCTGAATGTAGGCAATATACAACAAGAGAAGGGTTAGCAGAGAAAAGATGAAAGTAGTGAGCAAAAACAGGGAGGGAAAGTGAAAGAGAATGCAGGTAAATTCTATGGGTGCATGGAGGGGATTGTAATGTTGTCATGCAGCAAAGTGTATGATTGTAAATTTTATGATCTAAATCTAGTGTAAAATTTATGATCTGCTCTGTAAACCTTCACTCAATTCACAATAAAATGTTTTTGTTTTTTTTTTTAAATAAAATAGCAGTGGGGCAAGACAGGCTGTACAGCCACTCTACAAGAAAGATACAGAAAACCATATGAAACAGATGCTGCTGATCGTCCTAGGAATCTGAGCTTCAGATGAAGGGTTACAGAAGTGATTGAATACTTTCTAGGAAAGAGAACTAAGCAGGTGCAGCAAAAAACTGAGTGACAGTTGAGCTATAGCAGCTAACCAGACCTGACACAGCCATCTTGAGCATTTGTGAGTGACTTCAGAGACAAGAAAACACATTTGCATTGTAGAAATCTACTTGTGGCTCACAGAGACAAAAATGCAATTTTTGTTGTTTCCCATACTTCTGGTGACCAAAGGCAAGGCCAACTTTCAATCATGCACACCCCCAGGGAAGTTCAGGCTCTCCTGGCTGTCAGAGTCACATGGAGCTGAGTGCCATGGTTGTGAGTCTCATTGAAGGAGGATGGAACTATTTGTAATAACCCCTCTAGGGCAGACCCTGCTTCAAATGTGCAAAGTTGGTCTGCCATGGACTATCTCTCACTAGAAGTGGCTGAAAGAAATGTGTGCTAAAACCATGTGTTGACCAACTTCATAAGGGAGAAGGAGATTCAAACTCAAAATCACCCCAAGGTTGATTCCTATGAAGTAGAGTTCAGACATGCTTCCATTCTATAACTCGTTTCCCTATTCTGACACCAATAATTCTTCCCACAGCAGTCTCTGCTTCACATCTAGTTTCAATAATCCATTGCAATAGCCACATCGAACTCATGAAAATACTCATGATTATGGGATTTACTAGAGACAGGAACATAGCACAATTCAAGATCAAAACCAACTAGGATGCATCAGTTCCAGTCAAGAACGCATCTTGTATGCCATATTGCAGGCATCCCTCAGTCTTGTTTTCAGCCATGTGGTCCCTTGACCTCTGTCCTGCTTGAGCCTGTGTTAAAAAGGTCTTTTAGCCAGTCTGCGAATGCCCAAAGGGCACATTCTACAAACTAGTCTCCTGACTGTAGCACACAGCTTTCCTCAGTCCATATACCTAGACCTGGAAGCTGTTCTATCTCTCCATGCCACCACCTCTGCTATTGTCTCTGCTGTCATCTCTGCTGTCGTATGCCATCACCTCCTGAAATCTCATGTTCCACTCATGCTATTTCTTCTTAATGATCCTGAGATTTTCATTCTCTGCTTCTGAGATGGTTCACTTTAAGCCTAGCTGGATGGCAAAACTAACCAATCCAAGCCTAAGAGTCCTGTATACCTTATTTAGATGGTTCCACCCAATTATTTGGTGGGAATTAAGACTTTGGATAGTGTAAGAAATAAGAAAGAAAGAGATGAAGAGAGAGATTTGGCTTCAACAGCAGGCAGGTTTATTGAAAGTAAAACTGGGAGGGAGTACTCTAAGTCACCAAAAGAGACCAAGAACCCGCCTGTTTCTTACAGACTGGGGTATTTAAGGCAGTGTAGTCCTGGGTACAGTTCTGGTGAGTTTCCAGTGGGTGGGGTTATGGAGATTTTCCTGAAACCTGCAATTACCTTGTGGGGGGTGGGGAAGGGTCTCTTGGTGTAATAAAGACTTATGCTTTCCAGAGACCAGAAGCTTAAGCAGGACTTTATTCAGTGCCACTTGGGGGCAGCTGCAATGCCATTATGTTGATCAGGAGCAGGGTCCTTCAGATAGAAAAACCATATTAAGTAAATTAAATGCATCACAACATGGGACAGAGGGGGGAAAAAAAAAGAGAGAGAGGGAGGGAGGGAGGGAGGGAGGGAGGAAAGGGAGGAAGGAAGGGAGGAAAGGAAGGAAGGAAGGAAGGAAGGAAGGAAGGAAGGAAAGGAGGGAGGGAAGGAGGGAGGGAGGAAGGAAGGAAGGAAGGAAGGAAAGAAGGGAGGGAGGGATGAAGGAAGGAAGGAAGGAAGGAAGGAAAGAAGGAAGGAAGGAATAAAAAAGAAAGAAAGAAAGGGAAAAGGCTGCAGATCTCTGTGGCCCGCCAGGCACAACATGACCATCTTGAACTTTCTTGGGTGACTTTGGAGGTAAGAGGTCAAAAGGTGGCACAGAGGCATACCACTTATTGATGGAGATAAAGTCATTGCCTCTTTATTTTTTCTTTGCTATTTTCTTTTATCACTGTTTTTTGCTTGTTTGTTTATTTGCTTTCCTTCTCTCTTGTGTATGTTTTCTCTTCTTGCCTCACATAACAGGAAACTACAACTGTGGCAATACAGCCCGGCAACAGCTGTACTCTCTACAACTTCATCAATTTGCCAAGAACCAATTATTGCTGCTATACACCAGTTCAACTGCAACAAGTACCATCAGCTAAATCCACCCTGAATAGAACTGCACAAATAATAAACAGATAATTGTTCACAAATGCATTTCCTGATTACACTCAACAGGAGACATTTGGTGAGTGCCTAAAATGAACCAACATACAATCAACAACTTAATACAATTACAACAACACCATAGTGTCTCAAACGCAACAATTTCTGTTCACACGAAGAAACAATATACATTGGCTCAAACCAATGACCAATAGGCAGAATTGGAAAATGTTTTTTAGAAAAAAAAGGCATTGGAATTACCTGAAAAATCATCCAGGAGAATGATATTTGGGTACCTCCAAATACGACTGACAGAAAGGTTATGTAAAATAAGGAAGAAATCAGGAAAGCACTACAGGAACAATCAATCACACAAAATTGATAAAGAATTGGAGATAATGCAACACCTGCAAGTAGAAATCTAGAAAATTAATATATCATTGAAAGGGCAAAGGAGTATATTTAAATCAATGGAAGCCCAAATTAGTGAGTTTGAAGATCAATCTGCCACTACTAGTAAGCTGGAAGAAAAATCAGAAAAAGAATGAAAAAAATCTGAAGAAAATCTAGGATTCATGTGGCACAACATGAAGAAAAATATTTTGCAATGATGCATAGTGGTTAGGAGTCGGGTTGCCAACCCCAAGTCAGCATTTCGAAACTACCAGTGGATCCGTGGGAGAAAGATGAGGCGTTCTGCTCCCGTAGAAATTTACAGCCTCAGAAACCCTGTGCAGGGTCACTATGAGTCAGAACCGACTCCACGATACTTAAAAACAACAACATCAGACAAGAGACTAATATGTAATATGTATTGTGACACCTCTATAAAAAAAAGACAAACAACCCAATTAAAAATGGGGACAGAGCATGAACAGACACTTCACTGTGGAAGATACTCAAGCAGCCAACAAACATACGAAGAAACGTTCACAATCATAATCTATTAGAGAGTTACATGTCAAAACAACAGTGTTATATAATCTTACCCTGGCAATAACAGCAAAGTTAAAAACAACAACAACAACAACAACAACAACAACAACAACAAAAAAAAACCCAGAAAGTAACAAATGCCACATGAGTATGGAGAGAAATGGAGCAGTCCTACATTCTTGGTAGTACTGTAAAATGGTTCAACCACTATGGAAAACAGCATGGCACTTCTTCAGAAAGTTGAAAATAGTATGACCCATCAATCCCTCCATTTGGTATATATTCACAAGAAATAAAATCAGGATATGAGTAGGTATATGCACATCAATGTTCATTGCAGCACTATTCACAGTAGCAAAAAGATGTCCATCTACTGAAGAATGAATAAATAAGCTTTACTACAAACACACAATGGAACACTATACAACCTTAAAAAAAAGCAAAAACCACATAATATAGATGAAACTGGAAGATATTACACTGAGTGAAGTTAGTCAATCACAAAAGGACAAATATTGTATGAAACCACTATGGTAAGAACTCAAGAAAATGTTTCCACCCTAAAATAAACATTTGCTGATGATTATCAGGTCCAAGAGAGAAGGGAGCATAATTCACTAGCTAGAAGTAGATACATGATTACTTGTGTAATGGGTAGGCCAATATACAAGAAGGGGGAAGGGCAATAAACAAAAAGAGGGAGTTTGGCATAAGAATGATGAAGATATGTGAAGACACAGAGAGGTCAGAAAGAACTAGAGGGGACTGAGGTATATAGTTATTTTATATAACCTTGGAACAATAATGTTCTGCAGATAGATTCATAGAGTATGGCAGGAAGAGTGGGAGAGTGTGCACAAAATAATGATTTGAAAGAATTATTTGTACATGGGTATTTACCTTTCTTGCAAACACAGCTATGAGTATGTTGGAGCATACACCAGGCAAAATGAAGAAAACTATATAGATAACATCAAACACCTTAATGGAATAAATTGCTGGTCCTGAAGTCTAAGGACCACAGACTCAAAGCACACCATGTTCAATACTCCACAAAGACAATATTCTGCAGCCTACTTTGGTGAGTAGCACCTAGGATTTTAAAAACTCATGAGCAGCCATGTAAGATGCAGTTATTGGTCTCTCTACATGTGAAAGAAAGAAGAGTGATGAGAATTGGAGATTCTTGGAATAAGTTAGTCCACTGATCATGTGAATATCAGTTTCTATGATGAGAACTAGATTTGACTAAGCTATCACTGCCAAAGTTTCTGAAAGAGATCACTATAGAAGTTCCCGGATAGAATAAAGTGGTAGAAAATGTAGAACAAAACTCAAAGTTATTAAAAATAATTTAAAAAAAGACTGGTCTTTCTGGTCAGAAAGATACTGGATGTACCTGAGACTATGGCCCTCAACTACTCTTCATGTCTGGAAAGGAACTCACCCTTGTGGCCCAATTTTTAACCAAGTTGTAGATAGTTATATGGGGTGGGGAGGTTATAACAATATTGTTGAGAGGTGCTCAGCATGGAAAGATCATGACTCAAAATCAAAAGGGCAGCATTTTCCTAAGGATAAAGGTGATAGTTTTCTTATCTTGCCCATATCCTGCTGTACCCAATAAGGAGATAATTTCCCTACCTTGTCCATATCCTGACCCACCTGTTCTTTGTATATGGAGGTTTTATGGTACCACTGATTTTTCCACCATTAATTTCTGCCATTTCTTTCTAATATCCAGGGCACTTGGGGAGATAAAAGTCATATTAACCATTTGTATATTTGCCGAGTTCTCAGGATTAATGTCTGTGCACTTACTGTAAGCCTGGTGGATTCATTGAAATAATTCAGAGGGGTCCTCAGTTGACCATGTTCAAGTTCTTTTGTTTAGGAACTCCCTGTTTCACACCTATGAGAATGCACCTTTTATAGTGCTCCAGTTGTGGCAGGCCCAGTTAGATTTTACTTTGTGTCAGCTAGAGGAATTGCCTTGACTGGGGCAAGGGTGCTGTTAAGGTTTTTCTCCATGGATGTGTGCTGTTTTGTCCCATTCCTTATCTCAGACCAGCCTTTTTCATCACTGGTCAATAGTGCCTGAAATCTGCCCAGTTAGGATGATGGGTAGCAAAAACAGTGGTTATTAAAGTTGTTATTTTGGTTGGGTCATCCTGGTGTGGCACTGTGGGTCAGTGCACTGAACTACCAAGTCTTGTGTTGCTATCCTACAGGAGTCCTGGTGTGGCGCTGTGGGTTAATACGCCAGATTGCAAAGCCATTTGAACTGCAAGATTGGCAGTTCATGCTCACCAGCTGCTCATCGGAAACCCTATACAGGCTCACTATGGGTTGGAACCAACTCAACAGCACTTAACAACAACAAAAACAGCTGGACTTGTTTTGCAAAAGGGAGAAAAAATGGTGAGAAATCCCCTAGCTCTTTACCAAAACACAGGAAAGTCTGCTGTTGTGAAATAAAGTGGGTAGGTCCTCTCCAGGTATTTGTTTTTAAACTGGAATTTTTAAAGCAGTCGGAGAACATCCTAGATGACCTGGCTTACAGTGTAGTCAGGGATGAGTGCTTTTGTACTTGATCCCCTCTCCCACCCTCTACATGACTTAGCCACCAGCCATTACAGCCCCACCTTATAATGAAGGTCAGCCTTTGACTAACCCTGTGTTGGTTGGCCCTTGCCTTTACCTATCACTTTCCTCCCAGTCTACCTCCAACACTGACCCCTCATCCATGAGTCTGTGGTCAATTTATAGACTATGACCCACATTTCGATAAGGGATAAAAATCCTTAAATCCATGAAACTAGACCAGAGAAAGATTTTTCACTTTGTTTTCTAGTAAACAATGTCCCTGAATAACCAGAGGTCCCCTACCTACCTTGAGTTCCTTCTGAAGTTTTGGGTATTTCACAGCCAGGCCAGGCTCAGGAACTAGACACTGTTAAAGTAACATTATGGCCTAGAGCCACATTTTTCCATAAAAAACAATACCCATTAAAACTGGAAGTCATGGGAGGAATCAAACCAGTAATTGACAGACTTCTGTGGCCTGAGTTACTGAGTCTATGCCATTCTCCCTGCAATACTCCTATCCTTGTTGTTGTTGTTAAGTGCCGTCGAGTCGATTCCGACCCATAGCAACCCTGTACAGGGTTTCCGATCCTACCTGTATTCAATCTGGATGGGTCCTATCTGTTTGTTCAGCACCTAAAAGCAGTAAATCATCTTGTTATTCAAATCTACACAGTATTTCCTAATCTCTGTGCCTTATTCACTCAAATTCCTTGAGACTCCACTCATTTTCACAATCCTCAACTTAAAGGACATTTAGTGTTATCTCTTCTACTCTGACAACCTTTTTGCCTTTGAATGGAGGGACTCCAACTCCAGGTCACCTCTCAGATCACCTGGCAAGTGTTATCCCAGAGGTTTCTCATAATTGTACCTGTACCTTCTTTGGTGACATCCTGGGACAGGAACTCAGAGAATTAGAATGTAAGAACAGCATAATTTTAAAGTATGTTGGTGACCTCCTTCTTCTGAGCCTTTCTAAAGAAGTTTCTATGTAAATACTGTCTAACTACTGCATCATCTTCACACTCAAGGATAACGACTGTCCCCCCAAATGGCCCAAATATCAAAAACAAGCACACACTATCTGAGGTCTGTGCTGTTCCATGGAATTAGGGCTTTGACCCCCAAAAGAAAAGTAGCAATTGCTAGACTGAGGGTCCCCTCAATGAATAGACAATTGAAAGGAATCCTGGGAATGGCAGGTTCTGTAGGACTTAGATCCTTACTTTTGGTTTTATCATACAACCACCATATTAGGCTCTAAAAGAAGAACAGAAGACACCATTAGTATGGATCTGAATGTGAGGGGGTCTTCAAGAAATTCAAAATCCTCCTTGAGGATGCACCAGCACAGGGATTAACAAATTTCTGGTGGTCACGCTCAAGAGGGCTCACCCAGTATCTTGACCCCCAAAATGGTCTGTTCCTTACTTCTCCAAACAGTTTTATGATGTAGAAAATGAGAGCCCCATTGCAGTGGCAGCTGCTGATCTAGTTAAAGAAGGCTCCAAGGTAATATTGGGAGGTAATGTAGAGATTCTTATTCCTCACCTAGTACTAAACGTATTAGATCCTAAAGGCCATGCTTGACTAACAGAATCAAGATATATTTTTAAGTCATTCATTGTTGTTGTTGTTGTTATGTGCCGTGGAGTCTGTTCCGACTCATAGCGACCCTGTACAGGGTTTCCAAGGCTGTAAATCTTTATGGGAGCAGAAAGCCTCATCTTTCTCCTGCTTAACAGCTGGTAGTTTTGAACTGCTAACCCTGAGGTTCACAGCCTGATTCGTAACCACTACATTACCAGAGCTCCTCATCAATCATTAGATAATAGTTAAATTCTGTCAAGTACTGAACCCTGCCACTTTACTACAAGCCACCACTTGCACTCAAGATTTGATGCATCAGTGTACAGGTGTCATTAATGTTGCATTTTTTAGAAGACCAGACATAAGAGATCACCCCTATAAAATCCAGAAGCTGAATGGTTCACAGATAGAAACAACTATTATTATGAAAAGACTCAGAGGGCTGGGTACACTACTATATTATCACAAAAAAAATGATTGAAACAGATCCTCTGATTCAAACAGCTCTGCTCAGATGGCTGAGCTTATTGCTCACATTGTAGTTGTTATTTTTAGGTGCCATCTCATAGTAACTTATGCACAACAGAACAAAACACTGCCCAGTCATGTGCCATCCTCTCAATCATTGGTAAGCTTGGGCCCACTGCCACTGCCAATGTGCCAATCCATCCCATTGGGGGACTTCCTCTTTTTCTCTGACCCTCCACTTTACATAGCATGATGGCCTTCTCTAGGAACTTATCTCTCCTGATAATATGTCTGAAGTACAAGAGATGAAACCTTGCCATCTTGGCTTCTAAGAAGTATTCTGACTACTACCAACACAGATATGCTTGTTCTACTTTTAACATTCTCCTCCAACACCATAACTGATAAACATCAATTCTTCTATGGTCTTCCTTAATCACTGTCCAACTTTCACATGAATTTGAAGCTGTTGAAAATACCATCATTTGGATCAGGTTAGTACTCAAACTGACATCTTTTCTCTTGAATACGTTAAAGAGGTCTTGTGCAGCAGATATACCTAATATACATCAATTTCTTGACTGCTCCTTCTATATGTGTTGATAGTGGATCCAAGAAAAATGAAGCATTTGACAGTTTCAATCTTTTCTCCATTGTTTATGATGTTATTTCTTGGTCCATTGGTAATAATTTTTGTTTTCTTTACATTGAGGTGTAATCCATACTAAAGGCTGTCATCTTTGATCTTCATCCGCAAATATTTTGAATCACCTTCCTTTTAACAAGCAAGGTTGTGTCATATGCATATCACAGGTTTTGAGTTTTCCTCCGATCCTGATGTCATTTTCTTCATTTTATATATATAGTACAGCTTCTCTGATTATTTGCTCAGAATATAGATTGAATAAGCATGATGAAAGAATACAACCCTGGTGCACACCTTTCCTAAATTTAAACAATTCAGTGTCCACTTGTTTTGTTCTTTTGTCTAGTTTTTGGTCTATGTACAGGTTCCTAATGAGAACAATTAAAAAAGGCTTTGCATAATCAATAAAAGACAGGTAAACATCCTTCTGATATTCTCTGCCTTCAGCCAAGATCCATCTGTATTAGCAATGACATCCCTCTTTACACATACTCATCTGAATCTGGTTTGAATCTCTAGCATTCCCCTGTCAATGTATGGTTACAGTCACTTTTAAATTATCTTAAAGTAAATTTTACTTGCATGTGATATTAATGACGTTGTCTGATGAGTTCTGCATTCCATTGGTTTACTTCACTTTAGAATGGGCACAAATATGGATCTCTTCCAGTAGTTGTCCAGGTAGCTGTCTTCCATATGTCTTGAAATAGATAAGTAAATACCTCCAGTGCTGCATAAGTTTGTTGAAAGATAGCAATTTGCATTCCATTAATTCCTGGAGCCTTGTTCTTTGACAAGTCCTTCAGTGCACTGTGAATTTCTTTCTTCTGTATCCTTGGCTTTGGATCATATGCTATCTCCTGAAATGGTTGAACATCATCCATTTCCTTTTGGTCTAGTGATTCTGTGTATTCCTTCTGTCTTCTTTTGATATTTTCTATATCATTCAGTATTATGCCCAAAGAATTCTTCAATATTTTAAGTCAAATCTTTAATATTTTTCTTCATTTCTTTCAGTTTCAGAAATGCTGAGCATATTCATCACTTCTGGTTGTCTAACTTCAAATCTTTTCACATTTTATCATAATACTTTACATTGTCTTCTAGAGTTGACCTTTGAAATTTTCTGTTCAGCTCTTTCACGTCCTCATTTTTTTCCATTTGCTTTAGCATCTCTACAATGGAGAGCAAGTTTCAGAGTGTCTTCTGACATCTAGTTTGGTCATTATTTTAATTCTTTATTGTCTTCTTAATGACCTTTTGCTTTCTTCATATATGATATTCATAATGTTATCCCACAAGTCTTCTAATCTTTGGTCGTTAGTGTCTAATGCATGAAATCTGTTCCTGAGATAATTTCTTAATTCAATTGGGAAATATTTAAGGTCAAAATTTGGCTCTCATGGAATTGTTACAATTTTCTTAAGCCTGAACCTGCATATGAGCAATATGTAATCTGTTCCACAGTCTGCCCATTTCCTTGTTTTGGCTGATAATATTGAGATTTTCCATTGTCTCTTCCCATGGCTATTGTCAATTTTATTTTTGTGTATGCACGTGTGAGGTGTATGTCTATTGTAATCTTTTTGTTTTTTAAAAAAGGTATTTTCAATGAACATATCATTAGTCTTCCAAAATTCTATTAGTTGATTTCCACTCTATTAAGTGATCATTTCTATCACAAAGGCCGTATTTTCAAACTACCAATCCTTCCTCTTTTTTTCCAACCTTTGCATTTTCATTAACAGTAATTATCAATACATCTGGACTACATTTTTGTTCAATTTCAGACCAAAGAAGCTGGCATGAGTCTTCAATTTCATCATCACTGGCTTTAGTGGTTGATGTATAAATTTGAATAACAGTTGTATTAACTGGTTTATCTTGAAACCGTATGAATATTATCCTACCACAGACAGCATTATACTTCAAGATAGATCTTGAAATTTTGTTTAATTATTATGAATGTGATGCCATTCCTTTTCAATTTGTAATTAACAGTATAGTAAACTATATGATTTTTAGATTCAAAATGGCTAGTGCCAATTTATTTCAGCTCATTAATTCCTACTATATAAATCATTATGCATTCCATTTCATTTTTGACAACTTCAATTTTCCAAGATTCACATTTTGTGCATTTCATGTTACAATTACTAATAGATGTATACAGTTGTTTTTCCTCATATTGAGCTATGCTCCATCAATGAATGAAGGCTGTGAATGCTTTATTCCATTTGAATCATCATGGTCAGCTTTACTTTTAAGTGGTTGCTCTTCCCTAGTCATAGTTATTGAGTGCCTCCCAACCTGACAGGCTCACAATCTGATGCTATTTCTGACGATATTCTGGTTCTGCTTATATTCAATATTCAGTATTCAATATTCAGATCCCTTTTACATTCTTTCTCAGTTCTGTAGGGAACTACAAAGACTTTTCATGAAAACACTCACTACAGACTTGATGCTTCCTTGCATATCCTAAATAATTTAATTAGAAGCCAGAAGTTGTCCTGGGCAGTAGCTTCTGGGTTCTAGCATGTGACCCATGGAAAAGAAACAATCCTCCCTCCCTTAATCCACCACTCTAGTGAAATCTGTTCAACATAGTGGCTCCCTTCTAGGAGAAGACTGGGAAATTTTGGTTGCAAATCTCTCTGGGGTTGGGAAGGTTAGGTTACTGGGTCAGGAAGAAATTAGTGGTGGAAAAAACAGTGGAATCATAAATCCTCCAAATACAAAGAAGAGATGGGGCAGGATATAGGCAAGATAAGGAAATTATCTCCTTGTCAGGGGGGACAAATTATGGACAAGATAGGGAATCTATCTCCCTTTGCAACTGTAATTTAGCAGTGTTTGTTAATCTTCCCTCCTCATTCACTACCCAGTGGGGTTTGTTAACCTTCACTTATCTCAGATACCTGTTAACTTCCTGCTTCTGCTCAGCCAGCCTTAAGCAGTTTTTGGCATAGGTGCAAAACATGCCTGCATGTCACCAAATGACTTCTCTAAGGCAGACCTGGTTCTCGAACCAGGATCAGGACAGAAGAGCACATGCCTGGAGTCATCTCAAGTACCCCAGATGCATACACAATGAAATTCAACTTGAGATCTTAGACTCCATCATGAATTCCTGATGTGCATGCAGTACAGGAAAAGAGAAACAAGGAAAGAGCACACAAAAATTGAACAGTGCAAGCACGAACGCCCACCCCTTTTTTGAAAACGGGTACAACTGATTTTGAAGTTTAACTTCCCACTATGAAAGCCTGTGTGTTTCAGGAGGCACTGCTGTCCATGACATGTGTCCCCTGAAAGTATTTCCTTACTTAATTAAAACTGCTTAATGCTCTATTTCAAGATTGTCTAGTTTTCTGTAGCCCGACCCAGTAACAGCACCACCACCAACACAATCAGCCTGAATATTTGAGTTCCTAGCAATCATTAAATTACTACCACCACTGTCTCTTAGCCCTGGTGCAGTGCTTAGGACAAGCACTGGATTGCTAATCACAAAGTCGGCAGTTCAAACCTATCAACTGCTCTAGAAAATTCTACTCAATAGCACACAGTAACAATAATACCTTTTTTTAGTTTTCAAATTCATCTTCTCTGTATTTTCATTGTCACTGCCTTGGTCCAAGGAATTGTCATTTCTGATGCATGTTATTGGAGAGTTTCTTCTCACATGGAGACTCTGCACTTGTGAGGTGGGTTGGGTCTAGACTAGAGGCAGACATATCTGAGGAGAACACCCTATGATAGTGAAAACAATCCTGTGACAATTTTCAGATGAATAGATACACAAACTATGGAATATATACACAATGGGCTACTTTTCAGTCGTAAAAGGATGAAGTTCTGTCACATGTTATGACATGGATGAAATTTGAAACATTATGTAGAGTGAAATATGCAAGAAGAAGTAGGATGCATATTATAATTCCACTTACATTAAGTATCAAGAATAGGCAAATACATAGAAAAAAATAGATTAGTGGGCTGAGGTGTGGGGAAATAGGGAATAACTACTTCAGAGGTACAGAGTTTCTGTTTGGAGTAAGGAATCATGTAAATTATTCTGAAATCCAAATTTCTGTAGTCCATGAAGTTGAGGAAATTCACCCAGCTCATTTACCCTTAGGCATCCTTTTGAAATTTGAGCCCTAAAGAAACTGGTTTATAAAAGTCACCTATACTATAATTCAAACAATAAGGAGCTCTGGTAGTGTAGTGGTTATGAATCGATCTGTGAACCTCAGGGTCAACAGTTCGAAACTACCAGCTGTTCCAGGAGAGAAAGATGAGGGTTTCTGACTCCACGGCACATAACAACAACAACAAAGTCAAACAATGGTCTAGTAAGTAGCTGAGTGGAGACTGATTTGCCTTAAGCACTGGGGTCTTTTGAAGAATTATCTATGTGCAGTCAAGCAGGCCCTCCAGGTGCAATTGGAAACTATGTTTTAGGGTAAGTTGCTATTATGTAAACACTGTTCCTCTGTGTTTTTAAATAACAATAAGATGGGCTATAAAAGTCTTTAAAGATTCTCTCATTTCAGGAATATTTTTGGCTACCTATTTGAAATGCTGTCCTTAATTACAGATCTTCAATCAATTTTTTTAAAAAGAGAAAAGAAAAAAGAAACCTGTTTTCAGAAAATATGTAGGCATCTTCAAATTTATTAAAAATTCAATTGTAAATGTAATAGCTTTGAGTTCAAACAAATTTAATGAGATTGACTATTTTTTCCTCCTGGTGATATATCTCAGCTATATTTTCAAATCTCCCTTGCGGTCTGATGTGGTCACATGAACAGTTAAATGCAGTCCTAATTACTGTACTCCATTTCCACACTGGCCTATGGTAATCTTCACTTTCTGTATTATTCTGAAATGGCTGGATATTAGTACTTAAAGCACACTGGGAAAACGTGTTGAGGATGGCAAACCAATCACATATCCACGAACAGTGCTATAGCAGACAGAAATGTACTTACTGTTACTATCTTCCTTCAAAAAAGGACTCTGGCCATGAGAAGTTTCATTAGATCCTAGTCTTCTTCAGTAACTGCTTAAGTTTTCAAGCCTGTGTGCTACATTTTTTTCCAAACAATTCCTCACTAGTGATCAAATTGTTAGAAACTGGACACACACTTCTTAGGGCATCTCTCAGACAATGACTAAGTAGGATGGTGGTACAAAGCCTTATTCATTTGTGAATTGTGCAAGACTCCTTTGATGGGCAGCTAGGGTTGCTTTAGTAAAGAAACAAATGCTGCCATAGCAAAATTCTAAGCTAAATTATTAACTGAATGGGCAGACAGCAAGCAGCAAGAAAACTGATCCCAGAAACAAGAAAGATGCATGTTATGCAGTAGGGAGAAAATTGTTACAAATGCTGTTTAATAATTTGAGAGGCAGGCCCTATGCCTACTTGGTTTGTCTCAAATGGGAAGATAGGATTTTAGAGGACAATGTTATTTATTTGTGTTAACAATTATTAAATTGATTTAGCAAAATATTGAGGGAAAGCAATATATTCAGGCAAAATATTTGACTTTTAAGCAAAAAGGACAATGAAAAGAGTCTGGAATTTTGGGACAATGGTATTTTGTATTTGCATTTCTTAGTTGTCCTCAAGGAATAGGAACTGGGACTGAAAAAGTGTTGAGAAGAATACAAATGCTCATTAAAGGAAAGATCACACAAACTATATAGCTTTCTGACAGAAGCCTGATGAGGCCAGTTAGTTAGCATTAAGTTGAGGAAGAGAGGCTTATAGACAAACAATCAATAGAATACATTCAGCCTGATAATGTTCATTAATAATATTGATTCATTTATGGTATTAAGAAACTAATTGAAAGTAAATACATTGGTTTCCTATTAGACTTTTGAAAGATTTATATTGCCAAAGAAACCATGAGTTTATGACTTCATTTTCTAGACTAGAAATACCACAAGTGGATAGCTTTAACAAACAGAAATTTAGTCTTTCACAGTTTAGGAGGGAATTTGATTAGCTCGAAAGGTTCTTGTCTCCTGTCAGCATCTGTAAACCCAGAATTTCTTGGCAATCCCCAAATATGTTGACATCAATTGTTCTTGTATCTAGGATCTTCACAGTGCGGGGAACTTAGGACCAAAGGACACACTCCTTGTTTTTCTTTCTTGATTGTAGCAGGTTCCTCTTTCTCTACTCACTTCTTTCTCTTCTTTTCATGTGTAAGCTAAAAGGTGTTGCAGTCCATACCCTTGGGAATCTCCCCTACATCCGATCAGAGTTCTGGTGGGATTATTGTTGTAAAGTGCTGTCAAGTCGATTCCAATCCATAGCAACCCTGTACAGGGTTTCCAAGGAACAGCTGGTGAGCTTGAACCGCCAATCTTGCAGTTCTAACGGCTTTGCAGTCTGGCGCATTAACCCATAGCGCCACACCAGGACTCCTCTAGTGGGATTAAGTGGGTAGAATTGTTGTTGTTGTTGTTGTTAAGTGCCTTTGAGTTGGTTCTGACCCTTAGCGACCCTGTATAGGGTTTCCAGGGAGTGGCTGGTGAGCTTGAACCACCAAACTTGAAGTTCAAACCTACGTTATAGTCTGTATATTATCCTGCAGTGCCACACCAGGATTCCCATTGGCATAAAAAGTGTTAAATTTAATATTCCTTTTTCTGTCATCCTCATGGTTGCACTTACAGAGGTATCACACCTGACTTTCCTCTTTTTGCTGAAATAGTTTTATTTTGTTCATTCATGCTTGCAAGCACTCTTGATCATCTCCTTTTCTCATTTCCCATGTCTCATTATTGTCATTTATTTTTGTAATGGACTTCTACATGTTAAAATGCTGTAGAAGACCTTCTCTGCTCATCTTTTCTATTATCTATCTACTCCTCATCCCTGATAAACTCATGTGATCCTTTGATAATTCAGATATTCAATAAACTAATAACTTTCAAGTTTATAGCTTCATACTTGCCTTTTCTACTGAACAGATACCATATCTATATATAGCATACACTCATAATTAAAAAACAAAATTTATAAAACTGGTGCATTGATTAAATGATTCCCAGTTTCTGCAATAAAATTGGTACTCCCCAGATTTACCAATTATAGTAAATGTCTTACCATTTGCCCAATTCCCCAAATAAAAATGTTAGATTCTTTCTTCAGATTTTTCTGTCCCTCGCCTTTACCCTACTTCCAAGCTATCAATATATTTTAATGGGTCATTTCTAAATGATTTTCTTAGTCCTAATATTTTCTTTCAGTTTCAGTATCAATGCTTCATTTAAAACCACCATATATTCTCATGTGGAATATAAATTGCATCCTAGCTCATATTGCTTATTTTTATCCCAAATCTCTTCTAATATATTAGCTTGTTAGGTGCTTTCAAGTCTTATCCAACACATAACAACCCTATGCACAACAGAATAAAACATTTCCCAGTCCTATGCCATTCTCACAATTATTGCTACAATTGAGCCAATTGCTGCTGACACTGTGCTAATCCATTTCATTAGGGGTCTTCTTTTTCACTGACCCTCCACCAAGCATACTGTCCTGCTCCAGCCACTGGTCCCTCCTGATAACATCTCAAAAGTATTAGAGACAAAGTCTTTACATTTGGCATCCAAAGAATATTCTTGATGTACTTCTTCCAATATGAATTTATTTGATCTTTTGGCAGTCTAAAGTTTTTTTTAATATTCTTCTCTAACATCATAACTCAAATGAATCAATTCTTCCACAATCTTCCTTATTCATTGTCCATCTTTTACATGCATCTGAAGAGCTTGAAAATACCATGGTTTGGGTCAGGAACAAACTGACATCTTTGTTCTTGAATGCTTTTAAAACGGTCTTGGGCAGAAGATTTGCCTAATGCAACACATCCTTTGATTTCTTTCTTTTTTTTTTTTCTTTTTTTGATTGCTGCTTCCATAGAGTTGATTGTAGATCCAAGCAAAATGTAGTATTAGACAACTTCAATATATTTTCTATTTATCATGATGTTATTTATTGCCCCAGTGATGAGGACTTTCATTTTCTTTACATTGTGGTGCAATCCATACTGAAGGCTGTATTCTTGGAGTTTCATCAAGTACTGTAAGTCCCCTTCAAACTTCATCAAGCAAAGTTGTATCAACTGCATCAAATCTTGATGCCACATCTTCTTCACATAATCCAGTTTCTCGGGTTATTTGCTCAGCATATAGAATGAATAAGTATGACAAAAGAATGCAAACCTAGTACACACCTTTCCCGATTTAAAATTATTCTTTATCCCCATATTCTGTTTGAACAAATGCTTCTTAGTGCATGTGTAGGTTTATCTGGAGCACAATTAAGTGTTCTAGAATACCCATTCTTCTCAATATTATCCATAACTAGTCATGATTTCCATAGTCAAGTGCCTTTGCATAGTTAATGAAGCACAACAGACATCTCTCTGGTGTTCTCTGTTCTTAATCAAGATATATATGACTTCAGCAATGATATTTCTCCTTCCACAGCCTCTTCTGAATATGACCTGAATTTCTGGGAGTTTACTGTTGCATTAGTTTTTGAATTATCTTCAACACAATTTTATTTGCGTAGTATATTAATAATATTGTTCATTGATTTCTGCATTCCATTTGGTAACCTCTCTTTGGTATGGACACAAATGTGGATCTCTACTAGCCTGTGTGTCAGGTAGCTGCCTTCTAAATTTCTTGGTATAGATGAGTGAGCACCTACAGTGCTGCACCAATTTTTTGAAAGATTTCAATTTGTATTCCATTAATTCTTGAAGCTTTGTTCTTTGCCAATTCCTCCAGTGCAGTTTGGACTTCTTCCTTCAGTACCATTGATTCTTGATTATATACTACCTCTTGAAATGATTGAACATCGACAGTTGTTTTTGGTATAGTGACTCTGTGTACTCCATCCATCTTCTTTTGATGTTTTCCGCATCATTCAGTATTTTGCCTATAGAATCTTTAAATATTGCAAGTCAAGGTTTGAATTGTTTCTTCAGTTCTTTCACCTTGAGAAGTGCTGAGCTTGTTCTTTACTTTTGGTTTTCTGACTGCAGTTATTTGCACCTTTCATTATAATATTTGTGTTTATCTTTTTCAGCTGTATTTAAATTTTTCTGTTCAGCTCTTTTACCTCTTCATTTCTTCCATTTACTTTAGCTTTCCTATGTTCAAGAGCAAATTTCAGAGACTCTTCTGGCAACTATATTGGCCTTTTCTTTCTTCTCTGTCTTTTCAATGACCTTTGGCTTTCTTCCTTTGCAATGTTGTTGAAGTCATACCATTCTGGTCTTTGGTCATCATTGTATTATGCATCAAATCTGTTCTTGAGATGGTCTTTAATTTCAGGGAGAGGTGTATATTTAAGGTCATAATTTGTTTCTCTTGGACTTGTTTAATTTTCTTCAGTATCAGCCTTAATCTGTATGTGAACATTTTATAGTCTTTTCCAAAGTCTACCCCTGGCCTTGTTTTAGCTGAAGATACTAACTTTTATTTCAACAGATGTAGTCAATTTGATTTTTTATAATCTTTTTGGTGAGATCTATTTGTAGGTTTATTTGCTGTTTATGTTGTTTTAAAAAGGTATTTGCAATCAAGAAGTCATTGGTCTAGCAAAATTCTATCATGCGATCTCCCACATCATTTCTATCACCAAGGCCATATTTTCCAATTACTGATCTGTTCTCTTTGTTTCCAAATTCATAACCAATTACCTAGTAATAATCAATGCATCTTGATTGCATATTTGATCAATTTCAGACAGAAGGGTTTGGTAGAATTCTTTAATTTCAATATCACTGGCTTTAGTGGCTGGTATTAAAGGCTCTTCCTTGTAGTCATATGGATATTATCCTATCACAGACAGCACTATACTTCAACATAGATCTTGAAATGTTCTTTTTGATGATGAATGTGACACCATTCCTATTCAATTGGTCATTCCTGGCATAGTAAACTGTAAGATTGTCAGATTAAAAATCGCTAATATCAGTTCATTTCAGCTCACTAATTACAAGGATGCCAATCTTTATGCGTTCCATTTCATTGTTAAAATTTTCTCATTTTCTTACATTCATACTTCTTACATTCCATGTTACAATTATTAATGGATGTTTGCAACATTTATT
Organism: Chrysochloris asiatica; assembly: GCF_000296735.1. Taxonomy (NCBI): domain Eukaryota; kingdom Metazoa; phylum Chordata; class Mammalia; order Afrosoricida; family Chrysochloridae; genus Chrysochloris; species Chrysochloris asiatica. The sequence goes on from NW_006408576.1 coordinate 9,146,365, forward strand.
TCCTCATTTTGAGTTGTGCCCCATCAGTAAATTAAGGGTCTAGAAGCTTTACTCCACTTGTAAATTTATAATCAAATCTACATTGGAAGGCAGCTCTTCCCCAGTCACATTTTGAGTATCTTCCAACCTTAGTATCTCATATTTTAACACCATATATGACAATGTTCCACTGCTACTAATAAGGCTTTCAGTGGCTAAACATTCAAAAATAGTGTGCTTCTCCTTCTTTCTAATCTGCATTAGTCTGGAAACTCAGTTGAAACCTCTCCACCATGAGTAACCCTGCTGGAATCTAACATACTAGCGGCATAGATTCAAGTATCACAGCAACACAAAAACCACCATTGTTGTTTTTAAGTGCTGTTGAGTCAGTTCCAACCTATAGCAATCCTGTATAGGGTTTCAGAGGAGCAACTGGTGGGTTTGAACGACCAACCTTGTAGTTTAAAATGACCTTGCCAGATATGACCTTATCAAGTGCATTATCCTGAAGCGCCACACAAGGACTCTATGGTAGGACAAAAACACAGACAAGTGGTGACCTATTGGCTGGAGGTATATTTCTATTGACTTTCATATGACAGTGTTCCTTGCTTCAAATCCTATGATGACTTCATATTGAACTCAAATAATCAGTATACTTTCTATGTGACAGTGAACAACTGTTAGTTTTTCATCAGATTATGTGAACCTTCTCCTTATTTTGTATGAATAGGAATTCTTCAGTGTATGCATATTTGGTAAAATCAAAGCTCATAACCTCCACCTTGAAATGGTCAGTTGTGGTTTTGTTTTTTCATACTATAATGTCTAATAATATCTAAAAGAAGTGCTTGACCTAAGCCACCTGTCAATTTTAAATTCATTTTCTGATGAGTCATCCAGAATTTACTTTTGTTATATGTAATCAAGAAAACTAAAACAATACTCACTATGTATGGTGGAGGTGTGCCGTGGAGTCAGTTCTCAGATCGACTTTGTGGTCTACTACTTTATTTCACAGTGCCACAGATCTGACTAGTGAATTGTAATTTGCTACCTTGGTGTAATATTTTGAGTACTACAAGCACTAGATAGCAATGAGCATTTTCTGAGGTTTATTAGCCTTTTATAAACCTCCCCCCCCCCAAAAAAAAAAGACAACTCTTGGCATATTCTACATAACTCTTCTATTTTGTGTAACATAAAAATAAGAGACTGTGATATAATAACAACTTTACAGAATTAATTGTATGAAGTTAAGATCTTTCTACACTTCCCAATCAACACCTATCTTTGTATACAATCCAATTGCAAAACATAATAGGACACTAACCCATTCTTCCTGAAGCACTCTTTATATCTTATCTGGGTTTAGCAATTCATTTTAATGGCCACACAGAACTCAGAGACAATGCACACAGTTACAGGTTTTAAAATATTAAGGAAATTAACAGGCTACAATTCAAGGGCAGAAATGTTCAGGGCAGAGTTAGTCTAGTCAGAACAGATTCTCTTCAATTATTTCTACAGGTAGTCTCTCTGCCCAGGCATCACAGATCTTTTTAGGCTGCTCATAAATGCTCAAAGACACTCTACTATAAGCCTCAGCCCAAAGACTCTTGGCTTAGAGCCATAGTTCAGCAAACCTAGATCTCTCAATTAAATACCTGGAGGTACTTCACTCATCTCCTATCCAAAGTCACTCAGCTTTACTTGCTCCATGGGCTAGGAAGCCTACTAGTCTGTCTCATGTGCTGGCTCTGGGTTCCACAACTCCTCTGGTATCACAGCTTCTTGTACCTGAATCTATGAGTTTCAATGTGCAGAGATATCAGGGTCCACAAGACACATTCCACGCCTCGTTTTTCTTCTTTGATGATAGGGAGATCCCTCTTTCCAGCTTCTGAGATGATTCATTTTATATATGTTGGGGTCCCAAAGTTTTAAATCATAATTAATACTGTTAATCACTCACAACTGAATCTTATAATCCTATGAACATCTACTCCCATCTTCTCTTACCTAGACCCATTAAGGGGAAAATGTTGTTTTATGGGAGTTACAGGCTAGAAAAAACATTAAGTAACTCACTATACCACACTTATTATAGGGCAGATCAAGGAGTGCATTCATGTGTATTCATGTCATTTTCTCAATGATTGTTACTGCTGACAAACCCTTCTTGTGGTTTTCTAAGTTGGAA